>NW_009258170.1:37510-40092 GCF_000149755.1 Phytophthora sojae
CCACGCGCGCTCCATGGCGTGGGCCAGCTGGATGGCAAACATGCCGACAGCACTGCTGCCGCCCAGAATGAGCACCTTCTCGCCCTTCTGGAGCTTCGTGTGCTCCACCAGAGCTTGGTAGCTGGTGAGGCCAATGAGCGGGATGCTCGCAGCCTGGTCGAAGGTCAAGTTCTTGGGCTTCAGAGCCACTAGCTCCTCGTCAAAGATCGCGTAGTCCGCGACAGTGCCGCACGCAGTGAAGGGCGTCATGTGGAGTAGTTTCAGACTTGATCTATGCGGCGACAAGAATGCATCGTCGATTGCTCATAAAAAAATATCGAGTGCCGGATGCCTATTGATAGCTGTCAAGCCTCAGCCAGCAGCCTTCATTCTTCAAAAGTCTCACCCGAGCAAGCATCCAGTACCAAACAATAACGATGGCCGTGCTCCAGAGATCCCAAGAAGCAGTAATTGCTCAGGCTACTCCTATATCCAAACCCGTAGGTAAAATCTCAACTCTGTCAGCAACCTACACAGCCTACCAATACTCGAAGTATGGCGCACCTAAAACCGAGCTCACCCTCCGCAAGGACGCGCCGCTGATCCCGCTCGAGCCCAACCAGCTACGCATCAAGGTCCACAGCGCCGCACTCAACCCCGCTGACCAGAAAATCATGCAAGACTTCGGACTCGCCGTCACTGGCCGTCAGCCCTCCGCCGGCAAACCCTTCGGCATGGGCTTTGATGTCGCCGGCACCGTCGTCGAGACCGGCGCCAACGCACACCAGTTCAAGGTCGGCGATGCCGTCTTCGCCATGGCGCCCTACTCCAACTTCGGCACCTTCGCCGAGTTCGTCGCCATCGACGAGCAATTCGTCGCGCTCAAGCCCAGCAACGTCACGTTCGAGGAGGCCGCCAGCATCCCGTACGCCGCGCTCACGAGCTACCAGGCGCTGCACGAACACGCCAACCTGCAGGCGGGCGAGCGCGTGCTCATCCTCGGCGGATCCACGTCCACGGGCATGGCTGCCATCCAGTTGGCGCGCGCCATGGGGGCCCACGTGATCGCCACGGCCAGGGGCTGCCAGGACTTCCTGCTCGTGCAGTCGCTCGGCGCCGAGAAGGCCATCGACGCGTCCAAGCAGAGCTGGGTCGACGCCGTAAACGAGCACTCGGTCGACGTCGTGTACGACTGCGGCGTGGAGCGCAAGGCGTGGAACCGCGACGCCCAGACCGTGCTCAAGAAGGACTCGGGCCGCTTCGTGACCATCAACCCGATGCTGCAGCCGCGCGCAGCCAAGTTCGGCGCCAAGTGCATCGGCGAGATCATGGTGCACGCGAGTGGCGCGCAACTGAAGGAGCTGTCGGGTTTCGTGTCGTCGGGTGCGTTGAAGCCCGTGATCGACTCGGTCTACTCGTTCGACCAGCTGCTGCCGGCGCTGGAGAAGCTAGGATCGAAGAAAGTGTGTGGCAAGATCGTGCTAAGCATGGCACACTGAGCTTCGAAAGCCTAATGCATATTTACATAGCTAAAGTGTACAATGAATAATTGATTCCCTGCAAGGAGCTTTCGGATCGTAAAGAGATGGTAGATCAACGTACTAGCTTGCCTGAAACAATACTACATCCTTAGATGCAACTTAGATGCAACTTGTTTTTCATTACTCAGTGCCTTTTTCGGCGATCTTGGGAAGTGCGCCCAGTACATGCTTGGTTGGGCTCTTGCCTTACCCTTGACTCTCCGGGTTCACCTGGATCACCAGCTTGCCGCGCGCGTGCCTGCCTTTCAGCTTCGTCAATGCCGGCTGGAGCTTCTCAAACTCGTACACAGTGTCAATCACGGGGACAATGGAGCCCTTCTCCAAGTACTCCGTGATCTCATCCAGCCCCTTGGCCGTCGGGTACACCAGCAAGTTGCCGCAGTTCTTGGCTCCGAATTTCGCCGGCTGAACCGGCTCCGTGAGCGGCAGCAGACAACGCGTTCTGTTTGAGAATCAACTGAGCGTCCGTGTTCCAGGCGTCCGCCTCCATGCCGCAGTCGTAGATCACGTCCACCGAGTGGGTCTCCAGCTCTTCCGCCCACTTGCGTGTGGTAGTTGATGACGCGCTCAGCGCCGAGGCCCTTCACAAAGTTGGCGTTCTTGGCACTCGCAGTCGTGACCACGCGCGCTCCAATGGCGTGGGCCAGCTGGATGGCAAACATGCCGACAGCACTGCTGCCGCCCAGAATGAGCACCTTCTCGCCCTTCTGGAGCTTCGTGTGCTCCACCAGAGCTTGGTAGCTGGTGAGGCCAATGAGCGGGATGCTCGCAGCCTGGTCGAAGGTCAAGTTCTTGGGCTTCAGAGCCACTAGCTCCTCGTCAAAGATCGCGTAGTCCGCGACAGTGCCGCACGCAGTGAAGGGCGTCATGTGGAGTAGTTTCAGACTTGATCTATGCGGCGACAAGAATGCATCGTCGATTGCTCATAAAAAAATATCGAGTGCCGGATGCCTATTGATAGCTGTCAAGCCTCAGCCAGCAGCCTTCATTCTTCAAAAGTCTCACCCGAGCAAGCATCCAGTACCAAACAATAACGATGGCCGTGCTCCAGAGATCCCAAGA
>NW_009258171.1:0-5843 GCF_000149755.1 Phytophthora sojae
TGGGGAGAGTCGTTTTTGTTAGCAATCAAGTGGTCAGTCTAATCCGACTTTCTTTGTAATCCCCACTCGTTCTTTGTACATATACATGTATTCACCTATACCTGTGCATTTTACGTAGATAAAGACGTCCTGCTCTTTGGGATCGCTCCAAGTGGATCAGACACACGGGGCTCGGACGACTACATGTCGACTCACGACTTCGATCTTGTCAAAGTCACAAAGGACTGTCGCAAGGAAGGTCGCAGAGCTCGGTGATCCGGAATCCATTCGGTTTCGTTATCTTCAATACACGAACATGCCCGATGCCTCGTCAATGAGCTGCTTAATATTCTTAGGCTGCTCGATCTGCTCTGGGATATCAGCACACTCCGTGGGCTTGTACATACCGTGCGGAGTCTTGAACTTTCTGCGCAGGCTTCCATCACGTCAAGTTACGGCTAGTGCCCGTACTGGGTCGCTTCATCATAGCGCGCGCCGACAGCGTCATACATGTCCTTGCCCAGAGGCAAGACCTTTTGGACAATAATCAACTTGTCGATAACCTCGACATTGAGACGATCATCAATCCTGCGTGTTTATACCGATGCAATAAGTTGGGTAGATGTGTTACTGGGAGTTAGCAATTTCGTTACAACAATGCAAGAAGGGCAAAAGTCGTTATCGTCTCAACTCAGTGGGTATACAGAATCTACAAGAGCCTTTGCTGCCTTCCTCGTACTTTCTAACTAATCGGCCGCGAGACCCGTCGTGCGTCGTGCGGAATGAGCGCAATACCGGTTTTTGTTGTCCAGGTAACGCGTGTTAACAAAGCGCCCGAAGGTGTCGAGTACGTTTGGAGCGTAAGAACCGAAGTTCAAAGTTTACTCGTTGGCTGTACTTAAATCTGACGCATGCCGATTCGTCATTAAAACTATTCCGTTAAATTGTAAGTGTCGGGTGATGGCTATACTACCCATCCCCTTCACTACTCACCCCGAATCGATGCTTCAGTCCCTGTATGCGCATGCATTCATGAGAAACAGCTCATATATACAGTAATGATGAAGAGAGTGATATTTAAAATTCTTAAAAGAAAGTAAGAAAGCAAGTAAGTACAATTAGATTATAAAATAGCTATAAGTAAGTGAGAAAATGAAAGTGGGTGAATGAGTAAGTGAGTAAGTGAGTGAGTAAGTGATTGATTTCTTACTACCAGGTAGATAATGTAAACGGATCAGCCAATCCGTTTTGAATAGACTTGAATCCGGTCCACGGCAACCAGATTTAAGCCGGATCCAATCCGAAACAAATCCGATTGGACTGGAAGTTTATTGGGCAAAAATGGACCAATCATGGCTTTGTCTTGCTCAGTGTATTTTAGTTTCGCCTCATCGACTTGATACGAGCATATCGACTAGGAGAGAGAGAACCGGAGAGGAATGGACTTGACCACTACGCGGGAGCCGAGGACCTCGAGGACCTCGAGGAGGTAGCCTCCTGTCCGGCCGCAAAACGCCACTTCTGTCTTTCCATTCCTCCATTCCCCCCCCCCAAGCCCGGAAACTCGCGCTTCCGACCTCGCGCCCGTCACGCACGTACCAAGCATGACATCGACACCGACAGCATCTCGACTTTGTCCTCTATAGGGCCATCTATCTCTTCTGTTGGTGTCGCCAGCTCCGTGGGTCAGAAACGCAAGCGAAAGAACGCGTCTGATGTCTTCAAGTACGTTGAAGAGCTCTGCACTGGTGCCTATAAATGCATGTTGTGCCCCGGTGACGAGAAGATCTGGAGCTCTTGTAACACAGGCAACTTCCGGAAGCACCTCATCGATTATCATGCCGAGATCTACGGTACCCCCAGCGCCCTCCCATCCAATTCTCGAGACACCACCCGCATAGCCGCCGCTGTGATGACTCCAGATGCTGTTAAGAGCTGCGATGAGAAGCTGATTAAATGGATCGTGGTGAATTCCCATTCTTTTGCGGTTGTTGATCAAGAGGAATTCGTGGAGTTTTGCAAGGAGCTACGTCCGGAGTACAATGTCCCTTGCCAGCAGACTATCCGAAAAAAAGTGCTCGATCAGTGGAATGTGGAGGAGAGTGTTGCTCGGGTAGAGATTTGTCGTGAAGTTGCTGGGCGCCGTGTCAGCTTCACGACGGACATGTGGACATCCCCGTCGAAGCGAGGCTACATGGTGGTAACATTGCACTTTATTGACAAGAACTGGCCGATCCGCTCTGTTATTATTGCATTTACGCGCGTGATGTATCCTCACACCGGTAAACGACTCGCCGACCACTTCATTCGCGCAGAGAAAGACACGGAAGCCTCGCTTCTCAGCTGCATTTGGACGATTACAGCGGACAATGTCACCAACAACACTACAATGGTAGCTGAGATCAACGAACGATTGCAGCGCGATATTGATAGGCTTTCGCGAACGGTTCTCGCTGAATTGACTGACCCTGGATCGCCCCGCGGGAACACCACTAGCTCGACTGCAAGATCCGTTATTCAGCTACGCTGCACCGCGCATGTTCTGCAGTTGGCAGTAAAAGATGGTCTCGATGAGTGCCCATTTGTTGATTCGGCGATTGGCCATTTGCGAGACATCGTGAAATTTTTTTCAGAATCAACGAAGCTGTCTGAAGCGCTTGAAGTGGTGTGTAGTGACCTGGGCGAGAACTATATAACGCCCAAGCTTGATGTGCCTACACGATGGAATAGTACGTGGACTATGATGGAGAGTCTGCTTACGTTAAAACACCCCCTGAACGAGTTGCTTCGTCGTATTCGAGGTAAGGTTTGTGGATATACGGATTTCACTATTCGTCCAAGTGATTCATTGGCCAAGGAGATTTCAGAGGAGGCGTGGACGGCTGTGGGCGCCCTTTACAAGTTTCCCAGGCCCATCAAAGAAGCCACAGATATGCTATCTGCGTCGACGTACCCCGTGTTTGGGATCCTGCTCTACACGTACTGTTTGATCCAATTTCACGCAACAGAAACTATAGCAAACGAACAAGACGAACAGACGCTGAAATTTGCTGAAGCAGTTAAGGCCAAGATGGATGAGTACACGGTGAAGGTCAACACCAGAGAAGCCCGGATTGCGCTAGCGCTAGCTCCGCGTGCTAAGCGGCATCTCCACCTCTTGGTGGACGATGTCGCCCAAGTCAAGGACGAAGTTGAAGACGAGTTCAACAAGAACTACCGCGAAGCATTTCTGGCTCAACAACAATCAGCCTCTGGTCCACCGTCAGCAAAAAAAAGCGAGGCATCGAGCTTAAAGGCCTCATGACCCGATTTTACCAGCAGAATGGTGAAAGTGTATCCAGTGGCACCCCTGTGGATGATATAGGCGACAGACAGCTTGAAATCAGCATTCGGGAAATGCAGCGTGAGGATTCCTCGTTCGCGAAGGAGCTCGACCGGTGGCTGGCAGCGGATGAAGGCATGAGTGAGATGAGAGAAAGTAAGCATGTGTGTGTGCCTGGTTTCAAGCTACGGGGAACGTTTATCCACGGATTAAGCAAATGGCTCAAGATTTTTTGGCGGTCACGGCAACGTCGGTCCCAAGCAAAGTTGCATTTTCAGCAGCAGGTATAGCTCTTAACGCCCGCTGCGCTCGCCTGGGTGATGATACGGTGAAGGCAATCTGCGAGCTAAAGTCGTTCTTCAACTTTAATCGCCGTGAAATCGAATGATGTAGCTGCTTGTTCTCACGAGTAAGTTCATTTACAATACAATGCCGGTGCGTACACAATTACCCTTACTCTTGCTTATAAGGTTCACCTGAGCGCCGTAGTCCCTTCCCGGCTCTGCTTGTACAGGATGTAGCCCCCTGCACAGCTCCAAGGTCTTCAACACCGGCAACGATGGCAGGATAGGCCCCAACCAAGCTGCGATGGCGCACACGTCCTGGATCTCCTGCACAGCCTCATCGATACCAGCTGAGAACGTCATTGACGTGATGCTGCTGATCATGCAGGCACCGCGGTGAAGTCCCAGTCTCCACAACAGCGATCTCCTCCTTGTTTATTAATAGTGCAGACACTGACACAGTCAGTGTCGAAGCAGAATTGAAGGCACTCTCCGTCTTGCTGTCGGTGCCGCCAGCCGCGCGGCGACGCTCGACGAGATGTTCGCCTTCTCTCCACCAATACGCCAGCGCCAATTGCCGCACCAGCAACCGTAGTGCCGCTTGCAGGCTGCAAGTTGCAGCAGCAGCAGCAGCACCACCACCACCACAAGCGGTAGAGCAGGAGGTCCGTTCAACATACTCACAGCAGCAGCAGCAGCCACTGAGCCAGACGCCGACGCTACGAACTTCAACTGGGTCGCGCAAAACACTGACTCGCAGTACTCGCCACGCACCGCGCGCTTGATGAGGCGCACGCGCAGCGTTAGGTTGTACGGTCCCAAGTACACGATGCGAATTTGCACGAGCAAGAGTATTAGCATCGCACCACACACGAGCTCACAACGTACGCGTTCCTGCTTGGCAAGCAGTGCTTGCACTCATCACTGATGCTGATGATTCATCAGCGTCGTGTCGAACAGCTCCACCAGTTCCAGGAATACCAGGGTGCACTTCCGTGTCGCCGTAGATCTTCGCCGTGATGCTGCGCACCAGAACTCAGCTGCAGGATGCTGAATCAATCATCAGCGTCGCTGATGAACGTCACCTCATCCGTGCCCATGCAGCCCTCCGCCTTGTACGGGGTGTCCGCGCCTGCGGCACCCTTTGCTCTCGTGTGTTAAACTTGAACACCTCACCGTCAAGATGAGGCCGTCGATAGGGTACAAACCAGCGGCGACAAATACATCATCAACACCGGCGCGGGCCTGACGATCATCACGAGGCAGGCGTCCTGCGACTTCGTGGTCATCAACTACAATGACCAGGAGCCACGTCAACACGGATCTCGGCCAGGCAAAGTCGTGATTCAGTCCCTCAACGACGTCAAGAAGCCCATCAACGTCAACTGCAAGAAGAGGGTCATCGAGGAGTCCTACTCCTTCTGCCTCAACAAAAACGTCGTGGGCACACGATCGATCTGGTGCTGCCGGAGATGCGCTTCCTCGCTCGCCTGGACAAGACGGCGATGAACCAGGGCATCCTGGAAACCATCAAAGGCTGGCATAACGGCCATTGAAGCCACGGATGTCGTCACAAACGCGGGAGGCACCACCCGCTCCAAGTACTACCCGGGTTTGTCCTTCGTCGACGACGCCGTCCATGGCGTCAACAGCACCGCTGCCGGTCTCTACCTCGTGATCTCGGAGCAGGGCTACGAAACGTCGAGCGGTGGACCGTTCTTCCGTGACATCAACAACAAGCTGTCATTCTACATGAATTCGGACCACACGCGTTTCTAGGACTACCGCTACGAATTCCACGGCCCGTACGCACTTGCGCTCACGAGTGGCGCCGGCCCTGATGTCTCAACCCTCGACTTCAGCTTCTTCCAGGACCAGGAGCTCACGGGCTTTGTTCCGGATGCCAAGTGTGGCGAGGTGGCCGGTACGATCACCGACGCCAACGATGTTTTGGGCGACTCGGAAGTCGTCGTAGTATTCTCCAACGCTGACGCGCAGTACTGGGTCAAGGTGCCCGCATGTATCAAGACGTTCACGTCGCCCAAGATGAAGCCCGGTACCTACTAGGCCATCGTCTACAAGAAGCAGTTGGCTGTTGGTACGGCTAGCGTTACGGTCGCTGAGGGTGCGTCCACCTCGGGAACCATCGACGTCTCGTACGAGATGAACACTAGCCCATCTGGCGCATCGGCGAGTGGGACGGCAAGCCCGACGGCTTCCTGAACGCCGACAAGATCCACCCGAGCAACGCGCATCCA
>NW_009258171.1:6671-9001 GCF_000149755.1 Phytophthora sojae
CCTCGGGCATGAGGTTGGTGCACTCGACCTCCAGCAGCTTGTCGGCGAACACGAAGTGGCGGCGCCAGAACTGCAGCAGGTTGCTCTTGAGCGCGCAGGCCGGCGGACCGAAGTCGTAGAAGCCGCCCACGCCGCCTTAGATCTCGAAGCTCGGCACCACGAACATCTTGCACAGCATTTCTTGTCGCTCTTGATGAGTTCATCCTCGGCGGGGCTCTGCAGCGCTGTCTGCATCTCCATTGGAGACTGTGTAGCCCCAGCTGTAGCGTCTTGAGCTTGTCCACGACGGCCTTGCACTTACAAGACAGAACGGGGAAAACCTTGATATCGAATCTAAACGCTCGTGACCAAAACTATAAAAAGTCACCGTTGCATTAATCGCAGTCCAATTGGACATAATACTTACTATTTCATCCAATTATCTACGCTTTGCTGCCGCTAGAACTGGATAACCCATGCTCATATTATATCATTTTACATTAACTTGTAAGGAATAACTCGTAGAAATGGATATTGTTATAATCCGCTAGAATCCGGATTATCCGGATTCAAGTCGGTTGTATCCGGTTGTCCAATCCGGATTCCGGATGCAACCGGTTTACATTCTCTACTACCAGGTGGGGCAATCTGGTTTGTGATCCCCAATTTGTAACTGGGCTCGCTCCGTTAACCCCTCAACGCCCACACGTTGTGCATACAAAGAAACATGTTTACATACAACATGTTAAACCATGGGAGAATTAGCTGCATAAGTCAGACCTTCCTGCAACGCCTAGGGGCTGGGTTTGTCGGACCAGATTACGGGGTGTTAACGGATATAAAACGATACAATGCGTGCTAGTGGCGATGCTGTAGCTATGTCGATTGGTGTTAGAGTAAGAGGAAACCGCTACGAAATCTATAGCAATCCTATTGCTTGACGTTTGACAGAACAGCCACTGGCCACTAATCCCAAATTCCTTATGATGTTGTATCTAAACCATTATCATTTACACCATGTGCATGCAGTTTGTACAACATGGCAAACGGTTTGGCGAAATGCTCACGTCGCCATTGTGCACAGTCGGTACTCGAACTTAATCGAGACTATAGTAAAGTAAGCGTTGCGCTACTTTAACATGCTGCGCGACTAACATGTTGGACGAGTATCGTTACATAAAATAAAACAGGTGAAAAGCAGCTTAGCGCTGAGGGGTTAACAACATTCTTTAGCTTTTTTTGCGCTAGTCGCCTCTGAAGCAGCTTCGATCGCAGATTATTAAGAAAATTACGTGTATTGTATCTTTTATAAATCTACCTTCGACTGTAGTGATTAAATAGCCCAAGCGCGGGGCAGTGTGGTTCGTTGGTCCCGGAGCATGCTGAGGAGGTTGCTACCGGCCGTGGTGCACGTCGGATAGCTCATCAACTTGGCTTTTTTTTCTTTTCGCACTCCATCCTGCTCTCAAGTCTGTGCACGAAGATGCGCTTGTGTCAATAGTGTGACATCCTTTTGGGCGAACTATTAGTACGTGCGAAGCAACGGCTATCTATTACCGTGTCGTGCAGGTGATTACGCGCACAAGGCACGCGCTCTGATAGCTCGACCACGTTGTTTGTGCAAGTGCAAGTTGTCGACTCAACAATCGGCCATCAGCAGAGCCTCTACGACGCCTTCATGGCGCCCAACACGTTGAGTAGGAAGTCGCTAGCGCTAACCGCTCAAACAATTCTTAGTTTACAATCTACTCAACCCCGCTCAAGTGCCTCATCGCCTCACGCGAGAGGCACGGCATGCCTCTTCTGGGGGACGGTTTCCTATATATAGTCCGGTTAAGACCTCGGTTGGGCCTCATACCCCCCCCCCCCGCGGTGCTGCTCCTTACGTGAGCGCCTTGGCTATCCAGTGGATCTCAACTCGGCACGCGTGATTGCTGAAGGTTTTGGCCAACTCCCTTGCCGTCATTGAAATGGCATTAGCAGAAGATTAGAGTGTGGCTAAGATCCTGTCAGGTTTCCAATCTTCTAACTTATCCGCGACAACGCCGTCTATACCGTATAGCTAATGTCATATCCAGCAAAATGTCATATCCGACAGTGGAATCTACCCAATCATAATCGAGTATTTTGTCAGTACGCAATCACCCCAAATGCAACTGTTGTATCCGACACCAACCTGGTGCTCATTAATTCAGGGCGAGTTTCAATAGCAACGTGCTGGGGTGCGTTTCCTTTCTTAATAAACGATGGGAGGTGGCCGTGTAGCAATATTTGAGCTAGGGAACGCACTACAACTGCGACAGTCTACGTTCTCGTATGTGATTATCATGTTTTCAAGGTAGACTTCGTAC
>NW_009258172.1:0-7967 GCF_000149755.1 Phytophthora sojae
TGGACTACTGCTCCAAGTACGGCCTGAAGATGGGCGAGTACTACCTGGGTCTGTTCGGCATGGACACGGAGAAGGAGTGGATCGTGTACGGCGTCATCTACACGGCGGCCATGTACGTGGGGTTCATGTTCCTGTCGTACCTGGCGCTCGAGTACATCCGCTACGAAGCCCCCGAGAACGTGGACGTGTCGGAGAAGACGATCGAGAACGAGTCGTACACGATGCTGGAAACGCCCAAGACGAAGAACGGAACCGACACTGTGGACGACTACGTCGTCGAGATGGACACGCGCGAGAAGAACTTCACCCCGGTGACGGTGGCCTTCCAAGACCTGCACTATTTCGTGCCCGACCCGAAGAACCCGAAGCAAGAGCTCGAGCTGCTCAAGGGCATTAACGGTTTTGCTGTCCCTGGATCGATCACCGCGCTCATGGGCTCTTCGGGAGCTGGTAAGACGACGCTGATGGATGTGATCGCTGGCCGCAAGACCGGCGGTAAGATCACGGGCAAGATCCTGCTGAACGGCTACGAGGCCAACGACCTCGCCATTCGCCGCTGCACGGGCTACTGCGAGCAGATGGACGTGCACTCGGAGGCGGCCACCATTCGCGAGGCCTTGACTTTTAGCTCGTTCCTGCGCCAGGATGCATCGATCCCGGCCGCCAAGAAGTACGACTCGGTGAACGAGTGCATTGAGTTGCTCGGACTTGAAGACATTGCCGACCAGATCATCCGCGGCAGCTCCGTGGAGCAGATGAAGCGACTGACGATCGGTGTGGAGCTTGCTGCCCAGCCGAGTGTGATTTTCCTGGACGAGCCGACGAGTGGCCTGGACGCGCGCTCCGCCAAGCTGATCATGGACGGTGTCCGCAAGGTGGCCAACTCGGGCCGCACTATTATCTGTACCATCCACCAGCCTTCGTCGGAGGTGTTCTACCTGTTCGACAGTCTGCTTCTGCTGAAGCGTGGTGGCGAAACGGTGTTCTACGGCAACCTGGGCAAGAACTGCCGCAACCTGGTGGACTACTTCGAGAGCATTCCCGGCGTGGCCCCGCTTCCGAAGGGCTACAACCCGGCCACGTGGATGCTGGAGTGCATCGGCGCCGGTGTCAGCAGTGCCGCCAACCAGATCGACTTCGTGGCCAACTTCAACAAGAGCTCGTACCGCCAGGTGCTCGACCGCGAGATGGCCAAGGAGGGCGTGACGGTGCCGTCGCCCAACCTGCCGGAGATGGTGTTCGCCAAGAAGCGCGCGGCCACGTCGGCCACGCAGATGAAGTTCGTGGTGACCCGCTTCTTCCAGATGTACTGGCGCACGCCGACGTACAACGTGACGCGTATGGTGCTGGCCATCTTCTTGGCGTTGCTGTTCGGCATCGTGTTCGTGAACGCCGAGTACGCGTCGTACTCGGGCCTGAACTCGGGCGTGGGCATGGTGTACATGGCGTCGCTGTTCCTGTCGATGACGGCGTTCCAGAGCGTGCTGCCGCTGACGTCCTCGGAGCGCGCCTCTTTTTACAGGGAGCGCGCGAGCCAGACGTATAATGCGTTCTGGTACTTCCTGGGCTCGACGCTGGCCGAGCTGCCGTACTGCTTCGTGCTGGGCGCGCTCTTCACGCTGGTGTTCTACCCCATGGTGGGCTTCACGGACGTGGGCGTGGCCTTCATCTTCTGGCTGGCCATCTCGCTCAGCGTGCTCATGCAGGTGTACATGGGCCAAATGTTCTCGTACGCGATGCCGTCGGAGGAGGTGGCGGCCATCATCGGCCTGCTGTTCAACGCCGTCTTCATGACGTTCATGGGCTTCAGTCCGCCGGCCTACGCGATCCCGTCGGGCTACATATGGCTGTACAAGATCTCGCCGCTGCGGTTCCCGGTGTCGATCCTGGTGGCGCTGATCTTCTCGGACTGCGACGACCTGCCGACGTGGGATGAGGCCTCGCAGGCGTACACGAACGTGGGCTCGAAGCTGGGCTGCCAGCCGATGGCGGACGCGCCGGTGACCGTGGGCCACATCACCATCAAGGAGTACACGGAGGAGTACTTCGGCATGAAGCACGACACGATCACGCCCTACTTCTTCGTGCTCATCGGCTTCATCGTGCTGTTCCGCGTGCTGGCGCTGATCTCGCTGCGCTACATCAACCACCAGAAGCGGTAGATAGATCGCTGCAAACTAGAAACTGGAGGCCGGCTATTATGAGCTGGTCACCCTTGTATATTTCTGCATTTCGAATCCTCAAATACAACAAATATTGTAAACCATACATTGTTCTTTGTTTGGCATGTTTCGAAAGCGTGCTCGATTCCGCCTTAGTTTTGTATTTCTAGTCGCCCAGAGTCATCACTTCCGAGCACTTCAACGTGCTGAAGGCTGTAGATTGCATCGCAACTAGAGAGGGTATTGTGGATATTTAGTTTTCCGGCCCAATAGTCGACTCGAAAGTGTACCATTCCGAGGGGCCCAGAGTAGAGACTTGCGTTACAAGTCCGGCATTCCTGAAGACGACGGCGTCTTGGCATGGTTTATAGACATAGTGCTTTGAACTGACGTTGGCTCACTCAATGAGCGTAGAACACGGATAGAGTACCGCCGCGCGCTGTAATGGTACTGTTGGCCTAGCTGCCCTCACGTCGACACGACTGCGTTGATACATAGGATTCATGAGAACGACCAGCGGAGACTCTGCTCAGCGGGGGTGGGAATGGAGAAGCTGTGCTTCTGTCCATCGCAGGATCGACAGTCGAGGCGCACGTATCTGGAGACTGAAGAGTCAGTCAGCGGGGTATCATCGCGCTTGCGGCGGGCTTTCACGGTCTGGACATCTGGAAATTGCTGCTTGCCATCATCACGGACCGTGATTCACGGTTCCGGTAAGCACCGCCGGATCCGCTCGGTACAGTGTGTTGTGTCTTGGCCAGCTGGCCTTCAAATTGCAGCATCTCGGTAATGCTCAGGGTGCTCTAGATGTGGCATTCGGTGTATAAATAGTTCGGAGTGCCTCATTTGGACTTTCAGGGAGTGCCTCAAATTATACATGGATACATTCTCATAGAATCTACCTGCGGTTGGTTTCACAAAGGCGAATACAAACTTAGAAACCATCGCACGCCTGTTCCCTGGACGCCGTAAAGATGGCTGATGCTGACGATGTGCAGCTGTCCGGTGAGACTCCGAAGTGTCAACGAAGCTCTCGGATACCCTCGCAAGAAGAAGAAGAAGGCAGAAACAAGGGACAACTGGGTCGGTCATTATCCGATGACACTTGGGCTTCGTCCGGTTGTGGCCGCAGACACAGGAAAAGTGGAGCAAGCTGTGTGCCGATTTTGCGAGAACTTCAAACGAGAAGGAAAGATTGTTCAAGCAGAAGAGCTGAGCCTTATTCTCAACGGAGACACGCGTGGCCCCTGCATAACCACTGCAATATTTGTGAAGTTTCGACGGGATAATATAGTGCACCACCTTAAATCGCAACACAAGACAAGATGGGCCGAGTACCAGAAGCTGCTCAACAACCCACTGATCAGGACCGCTTTTTCTCAGCCAAAGATTTTGGAGCAAGTATTCTCTCGTACGTGCCCGACCAGAGTGGTTTCTGTGTTGTTGTCCCAGGCAGTATGATTTCAGTCATTCAGCGTCTGATTCGGGAGGATCCTATCGAGGTATCTGACAGCAGCGGTAACACGATCATATTGGAGTTATCGGTGTTTGATGGGCTTGTGGAGAGCAGCGACGGAAGTTTCGTACTGCACGTGGGCCACAAACAACAGTTCGAGACGATCATTCGCTGCATTGTAAACATTCCAAGCTTTAGAGCGGTCTCGGGAGTATTCGGAATTTTTAGGGAGGCTTACGCAAATGACAAACTAGGCCTTGTCAATCAAGAGATTGTCGCGAGGACGGCCCGCTATGTCGTCGCGATCAATTTGACCGCGTTGCGTATGATTCTGGAGCATGTTTGGGCGTTGTCGATTCTGGTGGACGGAGCGTCACATGCAGCTGAAGCTTACCTCGACGTGCGGCTTTCATCTGAGTGCAGCCGAAAACTCCACAATGTGCACTTCTTAGCCATTCCTACTGGTGAACGTCCTCACACAGCCGTCACCTACGCAGAATTGGTTCTAGATGCGCTCAAAAACGTTTTGGGCAGCTGGTCATTGCCTAAAATAATTGGTATTGCCACTGATGGAGTAGCTACGATGCTAGGGTGCCATCAAGGATTCGTGAAACGGGTTCGAAGTGCTTGCGCTGAAGTAGGAGGAACTGGTATTGCAGCGAATTGGTGCGGAAGTCACCAGCTTAATTTGGTTGTTCGTGATTTCTTATCTGTTTTCGACGAGTTCGCGAATTTTCGTTCTACTCTCGCTTTTGAGATCACCTCCACGCACACGCACGTATCGGTTCAAAATGCCGTCGGAAGCTGCCCTGAGTACGTGACTACAAGATGGAATTCGATACACGACACCTGTCATTTTCTAACGGAGCGCTACGAAGATCTATTGAAGTTGCAGTCTGAAAAGGGTCGACCGAGCTCCAGCAACACGTGGTGGTTATGTTGTTTTGTGGTAGCTGACGTTACCCGCTCCATCAAAACTTGCTTTGCTCAGCTGCAAGGGAAAACAGTCACCCTAACACACCAAACCCGAGTATTGAACGAGTTGAAACAAATTCTGGCCAACAGGTTTGAAGACACGCGCAACGGGAGCGCGCCTGCGGTTGACGAAGTCAAAACCGAACTCGTGACATGCGATTCGTCGCCGTTTTCTGAGGTGGTATACAAAAGATTGAGTGTACTGGATCGCCATCAACTCGTTCTCGCTGTGATGGGCGCCGTCCGAGTACTGATCGATGTTATCCAAGACATTCAAGTAGAAGTTCTCAATGAAGCCGCTACTCAGCGTTCACGACACCGGCACAAGTCATTGATTGTAGTGATTCCGCTTTCAGAGGTTTAGTTGATGTACATCGCAGAAGACTACGCGAACACTTCGGCCATACTATATTGATGGAGATATGGAACCAGCGCAAAGACCTGCGTGAACGATGTGAGGTCGACACCAACCTACGCAGTATTGTGGACAGTGCGTCACGGAAGCCTTTGGATCAAGCGTGGAACGAAGTGGACGGCGGTAAGCAATACTCGAAGCTGCGGGCATTTGCGGTTGGTATCGGTAGCATCCCTCCTGGTACACACACGGTAGAAGGTGATTTCAGTGACCTCAAGCGAATTAAAAACGACCATCGCAGGCATTTGACTAACCACGCGCTAGAGGGTCACTTGCAGGCTGCCCATTACTTTGACTTGATGCAGTTGGCTCACGACATCGGTAGCGATATCACCAGCGAAGAGAAGGATACGTCGTAGCTTGCCAACCACGTGAGGCACGTGTGAGGCACTTGCTTTCTGCTCTTCATATATGATTTGTATTAAAACCCTAGCGGTGCCTCAATTTTCGCAAAGTAATGTGCCTCAAATCACCGGATTGTGGCAAAGAGGCACGACTACCTCATCTAGAGCACCCTGGTAATGCTGCGTTTAAAACCCTGAGGTTTCATGTGGTGCTGGCAATAACAGGCAATACGGTGCAAATCGCTGTGACGGTTGCTCGCGGCATGGCGTGCGCCCCAAGCTATTATAGTGTCGGCCTGTTCTCCTTAGCAGTGCATCCGGTAGTGCAGGCCAATTGGATCGCACGACAACATTCAATCCTGTCCAGCAAATGGAGACTTTCACTAAAAAAAAGTCTCAGTATTAAAGGGTCCTTCACTTTCCTTATTATACAATTTGTAGGACCTTCGCGTACATAGGACCTTCAGGCAGTGAAGGGACGCGACGGTTGGACAGCCAATCACAGGCCGTCTGAGCTGCGATATGCTCCGATGATGGCACCCATTTTCTATTTTCGGCTAGTTTTGGCAGCAACAGTTATCACCTAGCCCGCGCCGGATGACGGCGAGCTCTTGTTATTTGTGGCAGCGGCCTCACCGTGCCACATAGGCTGCTTCACACATTTTCGCTCGAAACTGAAGTTCGGACCCCACAAACAAACCCATCTCGCCACGGCCCGCCGCCACAAACGTCAATGCGGTAGCGAGCGGTAGACGCACCGCGCGCGGCTTACGGCCGCTTCAACCTGGCCAAGCTGCACCGTTTACCCTCGGCGCGCACGAAGTCATCCTCGTCCGGTCGTCCACCCCGTTGTTTGACAGCGGCCCGCATTGACCCGGGCCAGGCCAAATCGAGGCCGGTAACCAGGCAGTCATTCTCCATTTTCCTGCTTAGCGCTCAGCCAGCAGCCAACATGGAATTATCCACACAGCCGTCGCCGACCACGGCCAAGAAGCTCGGCCTCGAGTCGGGCCAGGCCCTCATGGCCGAGGGCCCGCAGGTGCTGCACCAGTACGTCGCCACCAAGATCGGGGCCGCCATGGGCCGCGCCATGCCGCAGATGGACGTGCGCTTCAACAACCTCTCGGTCACCGCCGACATCGTCGTCGTGGACGACTCGGGCGCCAAGCACGAGCTGCCGACCATCCCCAACACCATGAAGAAGGCGTTCGTGGGCCCCAAGAAGCGCATCGTGCGCAAGGAGATCCTCAAGAACGTGAGCGGCATGTTCGCGCCCGGCAGGATCACGCTGCTGCTGGGCCAGCCCGGCTCCGGCAAGTCGTCGCTGCTCAAGATGCTCAGCGGCCGCTTCCCCATTGAGAAGAACATCACGGTGGAGGGCGACATCACCTTCAACAACGTGCAGCGCGAGCAGATCGTCAAGCGCCTGCCGCAGTTCGTGGCCTACGTGAACCAGCGCGACAAGCACTTCCCCATGCTGACCGTCAAGGAGACGCTCGAGTTCGCGCACAAGTTCTGCGGCGGCGAGCTGTCGAAGCGCGGCGAGGAGATGCTGTCCAAGGGCTCTCCGCAGGAGAACCTGGAGGCTCTCGAGGCGGCCAAGGCCGTGTTCGCGCACTACCCGGACATCATCATCCAGCAGCTCGGACTCCAGAACTGCCAGAACACCATCGTGGGCGACGCCATGACCCGCGGTGTGTCCGGCGGTGAGCGCAAGCGCGTGACCACCGGCGAGATGGAGTTCGGCACCAAGTACGTGACGCTCATGGACGAGATCAGTACGGGTCTTGACTCTGCGGCCACGTACGATATCATCAACACGCAGCGCAGCGTGGCGCACACGCTCCGCAAGACGGTGGTGGTCGCGCTGCTGCAGCCGTCGCCCGAGGTGTTCGCGCTGTTCGACGACGTGATGATCCTGAACGAGGGCCAGGTGATGTACCATGGCCCGTGCAGTCGCGTGGAGAACTACTTCGAGAGCCTGGGTTTCTCGTGCCCGCCCGAGCGCGACATCGCTGACTACCTGCTGGACCTGGGCACGAACGAGCAGTACCGCTACCAGGTGCAGAGCTACCACACGAAGCAGCCCCGCGGCGCCGGCGAGTTCGCCGAGTCCTTCCGACGATCGAACATCCACCGCGAGATGCTCAACCAGCTCGAGGCCCCGCACGAAGCAGACTTGCTGCGCAACGTGGCCGAGGTCATGGAGCCGACGCCCGCGTTCCACCAGTCGTTCGTGGAGAGCACGCTGACGCTGCTCAAGCGCCAGCTCATGGTGACGTACCGCAACAAGCCCTTCATCTTCGGCCGCCTCCTGATGATCCTCATCATGGGCCTGCTGTTCTGCACGGTCTTCTACGACTTCGACCCGACGCAGGTGTCGGTGGTCATGGGTGTCATCTTCTCCACGGTCATGTTCCTGTCCATGGGCCAGTCGTCGCAGATCCCGACGTACATGGCGGAGCGTGAGATCTTCTACAAGCAGCGCGGCGCCAACTTCTTCCGCACCACGTCGTACGTGCTGGCCACGTCGGCGAGCCAGATCCCGTTGGCCGTCGTCGAGACGCTCATCTTCGGCTCGCTCGTGTACTGGATCGGGG
The DNA here is from genome assembly GCF_000149755.1 of Phytophthora sojae. NCBI lineage: Eukaryota > Oomycota > Peronosporomycetes > Peronosporales > Peronosporaceae > Phytophthora > Phytophthora sojae. The sequence goes on from NW_009258172.1 coordinate 7,953, forward strand.
ATCCTCAGAGTCGAC
>NW_009258173.1:0-7839 GCF_000149755.1 Phytophthora sojae
AGCCGTGGTCGGCTCGGGCGTGACGGGCTCAGCCGTGGTCGGGTCGGGCGTGACGGGCTCAGGAGTCGTAGGCTGCGGCGTCACGGGCTCAGCCGTGGTCGGCTCGGGCGTGACGGGCTCCGCGGTCGTAGGCTGCGGCGTCACAGGGTCAGCCGTGGTCGGCTCGGGCGTGACGGGCTCCGCGGTCGTAGGCTGCGGCGTCACAGGCTCAGGAGTCGTAGGCTGCGGCGTCACGGGCTCAGCCGTGGTCGGCTCGGGCGTGACGGGCTCAGCCGTGGTCGGCTCGGGCGTGACGGGCTCCGCGGTCGTAGGCTGCGGCGTCACAGGCTCAGCCGTGGTCGGCTCGGGCGTGACGGGCTCAGCCGTCGTCGGCTCGGGCGTGACGGGCTCCGCGGTCGTAGGCTGCGGCGTCACGGGCTCAGCTGTGGTCGGCTCGGGCGTGACGGGCTCAGCCGTGGTCGGGTCGGGCGTGACGGGCTCAGCCGTCGTCGGCTCGGGCGTGACGGGCTCCGCGGTCGTAGGCTGCGGCGTCACGGGCTCAGCTGTGGTCGGCTCGGGCGTGACGGGCTCCGCGGTCGTAGGCTGCGGCGTCACGGGCTCAGCCGTGGTCGGCTCGGGCGTGACGGGCTCCGCGGTCGTAGGCTGCGGCGTCACAGGCTCAGCCGTGGTCGGCTCGGGCGTGACGGGCTCAGGAGTCGTAGGCTGCGGCGTCACGGGCTCAGCCGTGGTCGGCTCGGGCGTGACGGGCTCAGCCGTGGTCGGGTCGGGCGTCACGGGCTCCGCAGTCGTAGGCTGCGGCGTCACGGGCTCAGCCGTGGTCGGCTCGGGCGTGACGGGCTCCGCGGTCGTAGGCTGCGGCGTCACAGGCTCAGCCGTGGTCGGCTCGGGCGTGACGGGCTCCGCGGTCGTAGGCTGCGGCGTCACGGGCTCAGCCGTGGTCGGCTCGGGCGTGACGGGCTCAGGAGTCGTAGGCTGCGGCGTCACGGGCTCAGCCGTGGTCGGCTCGGGCGTGACGGGCTCCGCGGTCGTAGGCTGCGGCGTCACAGGCTCAGCCGTGGTCGGCTCGGGCGTGACGGGCTCCGCGGTCGTAGGCTGCGGCGTCACGGGCTCAGCCGTGGTCGGCTCGGGCGTGACGGGCTCAGCCGTGGTCGGGTCGGGCGTGACGGGCTCAGGAGTCGTAGGCTGCGGCGTCACGGGCTCAGCCGTGGTCGGCTCGGGCGTGACGGGCTCCGCGGTCGTAGGCTGCGGCGTCACAGGGTCAGCCGTGGTCGGCTCGGGCGTGACGGGCTCAGAAGTCGTAGGCTGCGGCGTCACGGGCTCAGCCGTGGTCGGCTCGGGCGTGACGGGCTCCGCGGTCGTAGGCTGCGGCGTCACAGGCTCAGCCGTGGTCGGGTCGGGCGTCACGGGCTCCGCAGTCGTAGGCTGCGGCGTCACGGGCTCAGCCGTGGTCGGCTCGGGCGTGACGGGCTCCGCGGTCGTAGGCTGCGGCGTCACAGGCTCAGGAGTCGTAGGCTGCGGCGTCACGGGCTCAGCCGTGGTCGGCTCGGGCGTGACGGGCTCAGCCGTGGTCGGCTCGGGCGTGACGGGCTCCGCGGTCGTAGGCTGCGGCGTCACAGGCTCAGCCGTGGTCGGCTCGGGCGTGACGGGCTCAGCCGTCGTCGGCTCGGGCGTGACGGGCTCCGCGGTCGTAGGCTGCGGCGTCACGGGCTCAGCTGTGGTCGGCTCGGGCGTGACGGGCTCAGCCGTGGTCGGGTCGGGCGTGACGGGCTCAGCCGTCGTCGGCTCGGGCGTGACGGGCTCCGCGGTCGTAGGCTGCGGCGTCACGGGCTCAGCTGTGGTCGGCTCGGGCGTGACGGGCTCCGCGGTCGTAGGCTGCGGCGTCACGGGCTCAGCCGTGGTCGGCTCGGGCGTGACGGGCTCCGCGGTCGTAGGCTGCGGCGTCACAGGCTCAGCCGTGGTCGGCTCGGGCGTGACGGGCTCAGGAGTCGTAGGCTGCGGCGTCACGGGCTCAGCCGTGGTCGGCTCGGGCGTGACGGGCTCAGCCGTGGTCGGGTCGGGCGTCACGGGCTCCGCAGTCGTAGGCTGCGGCGTCACGGGCTCAGCCGTGGTCGGCTCGGGCGTGACGGGCTCCGCGGTCGTAGGCTGCGGCGTCACAGGCTCAGCCGTGGTCGGCTCGGGCGTGACGGGCTCCGCGGTCGTAGGCTGCGGCGTCACGGGCTCAGCCGTGGTCGGCTCGGGCGTGACGGGCTCAGCCGTGGTCGGGTCGGGCGTGACGGGCTCAGGAGTCGTAGGCTGCGGCGTCACGGGCTCAGCCGTGGTCGGCTCGGGCGTGACGGGCTCCGCGGTCGTAGGCTGCGGCGTCACGGGCTCAGCCGTGGTCGGCTCGGGCGTGACGGGCTCCGCGGTCGTAGGCTGCGGCGTCACAGGCTCAGCCGTGGTCGGCTCGGGCGTGACGGGCTCAGGAGTCGTAGGCTGCGGCGTCACAGGCTCAGCCGTGGTCGGCTCGGGCGTGACGGGCTCAGGAGTCGTAGGCTGCGGCGTCACGGGCTCAGCCGTGGTCGGCTCGGGCGTGACGGGCTCAGCCGTGGTCGGGTCGGGCGTCACGGGCTCCGCAGTCGTAGGCTGCGGCGTCACGGGCTCAGCCGTGGTCGGCTCGGGCGTGACGGGCTCCGCGGTCGTAGGCTGCGGCGTCACAGGCTCAGCCGTGGTCGGCTCGGGCGTGACGGGCTCCGCGGTCGTAGGCTGCGGCGTCACGGGCTCAGCCGTGGTCGGCTCGGGCGTGACGGGCTCAGCCGTGGTCGGGTCGGGCGTGACGGGCTCAGGAGTCGTAGGCTGCGGCGTCACGGGCTCAGCTGTGGTCGGCTCGGGCGTGACGGGCTCCGCGGTCGTAGGCTGCGGCGTCACGGGCTCAGCCGTGGTCGGCTCGGGCGTGACGGGCTCAGCCGTGGTCGGGTCGGGCGTGACGGGCTCAGGAGTCGTAGGCTGCGGCGTCACGGGCTCAGCCGTGGTCGGCTCGGGCGTGACGGGCTCCGCGGTCGTAGGCTGCGGCGTCACAGGCTCAGCCGTGGTCGGCTCGGGCGTGACGGGCTCAGGAGTCGTAGGCTGCGGCGTCACGGGCTCAGCCGTGGTCGGCTCGGGCGTGACGGGCTCAGCCGTGGTCGGGTCGGGCGTCACGGGCTCCGCAGTCGTAGGCTGCGGCGTCACGGGCTCAGCCGTGGTCGGCTCGGGCGTGACGGGCTCCGCGGTCGTAGGCTGCGGCGTCACAGGCTCAGCCGTGGTCGGCTCGGGCGTGACGGGCTCCGCGGTCGTAGGCTGCGGCGTCACGGGCTCAGCCGTGGTCGGCTCGGGCGTGACGGGCTCCGCGGTCGTAGGCTGCGGCGTCACAGGCTCAGCCGTGGTCGGCTCGGGCGTGACGGGCTCAGGAGTCGTAGGCTGCGGCGTCACGGGCTCAGCCGTGGTCGGCTCGGGCGTGACGGGCTCAGCCGTGGTCGGGTCGGGCGTCACGGGCTCCGCAGTCGTAGGCTGCGGCGTGACGGGCTCAGCCGTGGTCGGGTCGGGCGTGACGGGCTCAGAAGTCGTAGGCTGCGGCGTCACGGGCTCAGCCGTGGTCGGCTCGGGCGTGACGGGCTCCGCGGTCGTAGGCTGCGGCGTCACAGGCTCAGCCGTGGTCGGCTCGGGCGTGACGGGCTCCGCGGTCGTAGGCTGCGGCGTCACGGGCTCCGCAGTCGTAGGCTGCGGCGTGACGGGCTCAGCCGTGGTCGGGTCGGGCGTGACGGGCTCAGAAGTCGTAGGCTGCGGCGTCACGGGCTCAGCCGTGGTCGGCTCGGGCGTGACGGGCTCCGCGGTCGTAGGCTGCGGCGTCACAGGCTCAGCCGTGGTCGGCTCGGGCGTGACGGGCTCCGCGGTCGTAGGCTGCGGCGTCACGGGCTCAGCCGTGGTCGGCTCGGGCGTGACGGGCTCAGCCGTGGTCGGGTCGGGCGTGACGGGCTCAGAAGTCGTAGGCTGCGGCGTCACGGGCTCAGCCGTGGTCGGCTCGGGCGTCACGGGCTCAGGAGTAGTAGGCTCGGGCGTGGTTGTAGCTGGCGTCGTCGTGGAAGGCATCGTCGTGGAAGGCGTGGTCGTGGAAGGCGTCGTCGTGGAAGGCGTCGTCGTGGAAGGCGTTGTCGTAGCTGGCGTGGTTGTAGATGGCGTCGTCGTAGCTGGCGTGGTTGTAGCTGGCGTCGTCGGGGAAGGCGTCGTCGTGGAAGGCGTCGTCGTGGAAGGCGTTGTCGTAGCTGGCGTCGTTGTAGCTGGCGTCGTCGTAGCTGGCGTGGTTGTAGCAGGCGTCGTCGTGGAAGGCGTCGTCGTAGTTGGCGTGGTTGTAGCTGGCGTGGTTGTAGCTGGCGTCGTCGTAGCCGGCGTGGTTGTAGCTGGCGTCGTCGTTGAAGGCGACTCCGTCACCGGCGACTCAGTTACCGGGGTCTCAGTCGTCGGTGATTCGGTCACTGGGGAATCCGTCGTAGGGGCTTCCGTCGTCGGAGTCTCCGTTGCAGGTGACAGTGTCACCGGAGACCCGGTCGCCGGACTCTCTGTTGCCGGCGATTCGGTCACCTCCGGGGATTCGGTAGCCGGATTCTCGGTCGTGGGGGCTTCCGTTGAGGGAGACTGCGTTGTCGCGGGGGGCTGTGTAGCAGGAGACGCTGTTGTCGGTGACTCGGTCTGCGGTGCATTGGTTGTCGGCGCCTCCGTCGTGGCCGGCACCTCTCCGCAATCGTACAGCTCCGTCAGCGTCGTGGTCTGCGAGAACCAGCTCTCGTCATAGTCCTCGTTGCCGTCGAACGCGGAGCTCGTGTCGATGCTCTCCACGACGTCGTCCTCTCCGTCGTACTCCCATGTCGGGCAGGTATTGTCGTCCTCCTCCGTCGGCACGGTAGCTGCCGGGGTCGCTGCCGGCGTGCCGCTGCCGCTGTCACCGCAGCCAATAGACGGCAACACACAACCCCAGGTGGATCCTGTGACGATCCGGCACTCGGCGTCCTCGGGCGCCACGCAGGAGGACCCTTCTACGAAGGACGGGAGGTAGTCGTGGCAGTCGGCCACCGCTACGTCGCCCCGCAGGGGGCAGGCCGTGCCCTCCGGCGCGGCGCCCGCGCCAGAGCACAGTGCGCCGCGGGCCTCCGACAGCGAGTAGGTGGCATCGCCGCACACGCTCACGTCCGCAGCGGTGGCGCATGCTGCGCCCAGCGCCGCGAGGCTGAGCACGAGCGCGAGTCGCATGCCGCCGGATTTCGAGGATTCCGCGGCCGAGTGGCAGCTACGCGTCTGAAAGGGAAGTGGTGGCGTCGAAGCGACTGGCACGCTTCCATCACGACGAACATGTGGGCATCGTTTACTGTGACTGCAAAAAAGGGAGATGAGCGCTCGAACGGCCAGCTGACCTGAGACCTTATACTGCTGAGTCGGGCCTTGAAACGTGGAAGTACGGGCTTAGGCTTTTGAGACTTGATATCGTGTCGTTATAGATATCAAGGTATTGCACCATTTTAGACAGGTATGTAGAGGCGACTACGTTATGCGCATAATGCGGTAAACTTTGCAGCGACATAGCGGGGTCGAAGCGGAGCTCCATGCTGGCCCAGGAAGATCGCGACCATTTTCGGGGCTTGCCGAGTGACCCGACCGCTAATTACGTGGTTGCACCGGGAAGCTGCCGCGCTTGTTGACCCAACAATGTTGGGTCGGTATCGGGCAGCCATGGCCACGGAAATCTGGCAATTGCACGGGCCGTGCTCGGCACGGGTGTGATATCTGAGTTTCTGTCGGCATGATCAGTCCGATCAGTCAGTCAATTGACGGGGCACTTGACAGGCATGACAGGGAGGTGTCTATGGGTACAGTCTAGCAATACTGCCACGCTGGACCACGGCAAGATCCAGCCAAGTTGAGCAGGAACTCGTCTCTGATCGGATGCATCGGTTCGGAGGCGCTGGACGGGAAGCGTTGGGACAAATGCCCCCCAGCTGGACGCCTTGGCCACAAGGTGAGACTGTCCTTTTGATGAAATGACTGGCCCCGCCGCGACAACGAAATGGTCACTTGCCGACCCGGCAGTAATGAGACCAATGGCTAAAGTAGCCTTCAACGAATGATGAAAGATAAGCCATTCGTGATGCCCCCCCCCCCACACACACACTCTTGAATGCAACTTCAACTCGAGTTGTGGGGGTCCACCTTGTCCTTCAATGAAGGACCTCCTTCATGCATCGCGTGTGAATCTGTCACCGTGCGTGTTATGCTGCTCATCAGTAGTGGGCGCACATTTGTGGTGCGGCAGCTTCTCGATTCATATCGACAGTCTCTTACTTGAACACAGGTGTGCCAATTCCGCTTTCAACCCTCGAAGCTTTCCAGCCTGGAATACAGGAAGGCGATTGTAGGCTATAAATTGAAGCAAAAGACTCGGGGCGTCCAAGCTGGTCTCAACGATTCGAGATGTTGGTACGTGTCCAGGACCAAATCTTGAGCCCGTAGTGAAGGCCGTCCCTTTCATCCGTCCGCGTTTTCATTATTGCGTGCGTGCCGAACTCGGGATATCGTACGTATCGTCTTCGCTTACGACGCCACCGACAACTGCAACAAGACTACACAATCCGCACCTCTTCCTTCCGATTGAATTGGTAGTGCTTCGGGACTGGCGAGGAAGTCCCCGCTACACCGTGTAATTCTAGGTAAGTACTTATTGTACTTCGAAGTACACCCGAATGGTGCTGCAAGGCAATTTGTTTCGCTTGGTGTCAATAGTAATGCAGAACAATCAAACAGTTCCGGGTCAAGATATGCAAAGTGGTTTTCTATCATGGACCAAACGTAGCGGATGTGTATTGTATATACGATAAAGGACTCTTGTCTGAACTCTTAGTTGAACGGCTTCTTACAGGTACCAGCTCAAATGCCCCAACGCATGAGCAAGATGAGCCGGTGGGTGCTCCGACTTCCGCTTACTCAGGAATATCGTTCAAGATGGACGAGATGGAGCCGCGCCTACCGTTGCGGTGGGTAGTGGTCGACGGTCTTACGCATGCGACCCCAGCGCCCGTATCTCGTCCCCGTCCGTATCGTCGATCCCCACGCAAACGTCTCTCAGGCACGCTTTGGCTGCGCAGGCGGCTCATGGACGGCAGCTCCTCGTGGCGAGGGATCTTAATGGGAGGCGGTTGGTGTGCGTGCAGCCCGAATGACGGCTTGCGCTTCTTTGACCGAGAGCTCTGCTTCGCGCCAGACACCTCGTCCTCTGGGTCTTTTGCAGCTTCGGTCTTGGCAGCGGCCTTGGATTTCTTGGACCTCGTCTTTCTGGTGGTGGTGGTAGTGGTAGTAGTGGTGGCCCGAACTTCGTTTGAAGCGGCGTCAACAACGTCGTCAGCAGAATCGTTATCCTTGGCGTCTTTTTTGCCATGGTCACTGATCTTGTCATTGTCGGACGGTATCTCGGCCGGCCCCACCATCGTATCGGTGATCTGAGCAATGGGGAACTCGTCCCTGACGCCGTTGAGCATCAGCGGCTCCATCTTGATGGGGATCTTGGTGTCCGTCTGAGCCTTGCGACTCTTCTCGTTCGGGTTCTGGATCACAGCCGATAGCTCCTCACGCAAACCGGCAATCTGCGCTTGGAAGCGCTTGCGCTCAGCTCCAGCTGCGTTCCCCACTAGAACTTGGAGCGACGTGATGCGGTTTACCAGACTGCGAATGCGTCGGTGCGGCCACCGCACGAGTCCATTGCGGCGGCAGATCTTCTTCATCAGAGTAATGCATACTCCCAATTCCTTGGCCACCACCGCCATCGGCTTATTGAAGTGCGGACGC
>NW_009258174.1:0-7750 GCF_000149755.1 Phytophthora sojae
CATTCCTCCCGCCGACACCCGATCTCTGAAGTTAACGCAAGGCCGGCCCCGCGTATCTCTTGCGTCGCCAACGTGTGGCCAGGCTGACGGAGGAGGAAGAGGGCCTTCATGGGCGACGGCACAACGGGCCGATAGCCCCATAGCCCCCCAAAAGCTCATTGCACATTTTGCACTGCATCGAGCACTTCCAGTCTCTCCAGACACCCACCACCACCACCACCACCACCCCGCCAATCATGTCCGCCAAGGCAGCGCGCTCCAGCATGGGCCTCTTCAAGCTCTGGACCACGGACAGCGGCACCTTCCCGGTCGTCATCATCTGCAGCTTCGCCGCCGTGGCCGCGGGCGCCTCGGCCAGCCGCTACCTGCTGCACAACCCGGACGTGTGCTTCGACAAGAGCAAACGCAACAGCTCCATGCACTACCAGACCGAGGACGGCGCGGGCTGGCGCGCGCGTCGCTTCCGCTTCGCCAACATCCACCGCAACGCCATCAACCAGTCGCGCCAGTTCGACCCGGCCTTCGCCAAGGAGGAGAACAAGAACGTCTCCAGATAAGCGTTGTTGCAGCGAGGACTATCTACAGTCAGCCAGTCTGTCGATAACTGAGGCGGGTGCTGTTGTTCGGCGCTCGCTTCTGTAAACATGTACTATTTTGCGAGTTATGTTGGTGTCGTTTGGATGTTTTTATGTGGGTCATTCCATTGCACAAGCTGTGTTTCGCGATACTGTATTAACTGCACCGGTGGCAGCTCGTAGCGTGCGATAACAGACTGGCTAAGTGCAACAACGGCTTTACTACACGCTCTGGGCCATGCGATTATCAACCCCGAGGGCTAGGAGGGGGGATACAAGAGGTAAAGTGCTCACTGCTGGCACGCACTTCAAGGACCAGCACTCCGAAAGTAGCCATCTGGGAAAACCACGGGTGAAGGTCGGCTGAACTGTCAGATGGCTACACTTGTTGCGTCCTGCCTGCAGTAGAACTCTTCACTTCACATTTCGCGGTCCGCATCCAACTACCATGCCTCCTAATGCGCAGTCGGACACTCGCGAGGCAATCTGCACCGCCTCCAGCTCTGTGACCTGCCAGATCTGCCTGGAGGAGCTCACGTTGAAGGACCAGACAACCCTCAAGCCCGTCACGCGCTTCTGCTCGTCGGTCTGCCCCGCCGTCTTCTGCACGCCGTGCCTCGAAAAGCACCTGCAAATGGCCATGCACGTCCCGTACGCTGGGGCGTTGCCCAAGGTCCGCTGCCCTGTGTGTCTCGTCCCCGTGAACAGACAGCAGTGGGCTCGCTGGCTGAGCCCCGACGCCGTGACAACGATGCCCCTGCTCCGGCAGTACAAGCAGCGATGCGACGCTGCCTGCAGCTTCACGTGTCCGGGTTGCCATAACCCGCACTACACGCAGCTACCGGGCTCCCACACAGACACGGACGGCCGTCTGGACTTCGCCAACGCTGTAGCTCTTACACTTCGACCGAGTGAAGCGGCTTGTATCCCTGAGCTTCGGCGCGTCGTCCGCCAATTCTGTCGACACCGTCAGACGGCCACTGCACGCGATGTGATCCGCCACATCACCGACAACTTCCCGGCCTCCAAGACCCATTGCATCGTCCACAAGGTGCTCCCGCTCATCCAGGACGAAGAGCGTCGCGCGACGCTGCTGCTTGCGTATCACAGCGTCCACCGCCGCGTCGTGACTCGCTGCTGCGGCTTCTCCGCCTGCTTCAACTGCAAACGGTATCTGGGCGACGGGAGTGCGCCGTGCCCGTGCGAGACGGAGGACCAGGAAGAGATCGGCGACGAAGACATCGTCGAGTGCCGCTCCTGCCGCGTGATGCTCGTCAAGGTCGACGGCTGCAGCAGCGTCTGGTGTGTGTGCGGACTCGGCATGAGCTGGACGGACGAGCTGCGCATCAAGAGGCTCCACCGGCGGAGGCTGCTCCCAGTGGACCCCTTTGACATGACGATGTTCGACTGCTGGGAGTCGTGGCTCAACGCGTTCCGGAGCGCTGCAGGCGAGGACTTCTGGGAGCTGAGGCAGTCCGCGCTGCTGCACAGTGTCAACAACTCCCGCCCGGTCTTCCGCGAGACTTTGCGTCGGTTCGTCTGGAGGAGGCGATTCCGTCAGCTGATCACGAACGCCGAGCTGACACTGCGTCACAAGTTCGTGATCCGGTTGTACCCCGTGTTCAGGGAATCGCTCCGAGCGCTGACCTGGCGACGGCGACGCTTCCACCGAACGCTGCTTGACGAGTGCCGCGCTGCGTTCGTTGCCCACACTGCTCGCCGTCAATCTGCAGTGATCAAGCCTGTGCTGCTCAAGTTCAAGTGGTTCTGCCGCTTCCGCCAGCAGGTGCTGGGCTCACTGCGCCGTCGATTCTACTGCCTCTCGATGGGTTGGGCGGACCTCAGCGAGGAGCAGCAGGAAATCGAAGAGGACCAGCTCGCCATGTTCAGCATCGGGCTCAACTGAAGTCACCACGAGGAGCAACTACTACAGTATCCCCTTGTATCTATACTAGTAGTATGAATTCATACGCAACATGACAAGTTTGAAATCTGCATCCAAACGCGAACAACCGAGATAACTCGCAAAATAGTACATGTTTACAGAAGCGAGCGCCGAACAACAGCACCCGCCTCAGTTATCGACAGACTGGCTGACTGTAGATAGTCCTCGCTGCAACAACGCTTATCTGGAGACGTTCTTGTTCTCCTCCTTGGCGAAGGCCGGGTCGAACTGGCGCGACTGGTTGATGGCGTTGCGGTGGATGTTGGCGAAGCGGAAGCGACGCGCGCGCCAGCCCGCGCCGTCCTCGGTCTGGTAGTGCATGGAGCTGTTGCGTTTGCTCTTGTCGAAGCACACGTCCGGGTTGTGCAGCAGGTAGCGGCTGGCCGAGGCGCCCGCGGCCACGGCGGCGAAGCTGCAGATGATGACGACCGGGAAGGTGCCGCTGTCCGTGGTCCAGAGCTTGAAGAGGCCCATGCTGGAGCGCGCTGCCTTGGCGGACATGATTGGCGGGGTGGTGGTGGTGGTGGTGGTGGGTGTCTGGAGAGACTGGAAGTGCTCGATGCAGTGCAAAATGTGCAATGAGCTTTTGGGGGGCTATGGGGCTATCGGCCCGTTGTGCCGTCGCCCATGAAGGCCCTCTTCCTCCTCCGTCAGCCTGGCCACACGTTGGCGACGCAAGAGATACGCGGGGCCGGCCTTGCGTTTAACTTCAGAGATCGGGTGTCGGCGGGAGGAATGCCCACGCTGTAAGAACTTACGCCGGACTCGCCCCATACAAACTGTATGAACGCGAGGCGGGTCTAGAGATACGCACGGACGCGTTTCTTCGAGCACTGAAGTAACAATGGCGCTGAACTGTCCACGAACCGGTATTCAACTGCCAATGTTACTTCAGAGTGGCACCGACGGAACCGCGTATCTGTGGCGCACTTCCAGCAGCAGCGGCGTGGAGCGCTTGCCAGCCCTGCTTGGAGCCCAGCAGCTCGACGCAAGTCAGCGGCGGGTAGCCTGAAACGCTTCCATAGCTACCTGTCATTGACCTAGATATTTATTGACAGAAGTGTACCAGTCAAGATGCAGTTGGTTGGGACCTGCATGAGATAGTGACTGCGGGGTATTTGAGCCGATCGGTTCGCGCGGGTGTGGAGCGGTGGCGCGCGGTGGTGTCTGCAACGGCATCCGGAAACGGTCGGTCATCCCCGTGTGCCTCGCGTTTCCCTCCCTGTGTGCATCGATGGGGGTCCATTGGCGAAAGAAGGCAACCACAACCAACCAGACAGACGGCAGACCGCACCAAGCACTACTTCTATTAGTACTGTAGCTGCGCAGGGGTCTGGTCTGCTCAGCAACACCGCTATTTCTGGATGTGTAAGAGCGCTTTAGAAGTACAGTACCCCACGCCAACGCTATTGCTACAAAGTGTTCGTCAGTCTAATCTTAGCGGAGACGTGGCTGTCGTCTTCGACGCGCAGGGAAATGCGGTGCAGGGAAGTGCTGAAGCGGCCCGCAATGGCCAAGCCGAGGTGAAGCGCAAATCCGGTTCCGGTGATGCTTCTATGATAAGGCATGGACACGCGCTCAGCCTGTCAACCAAAAGCGAGAAGTCACAGCAACACTTCAGGTCGCCTTCCCGCACGAAAGAACTTCGGTCACTTCGTTGGCCGGGGCCGAGTTTGTGCGTGTTCAGGAGATAGAGATCACGCACAGCCGTGTTTCGGCAATTCGCATCGTTGGGAAACACAATTTACATGTAGCCCCGGCATGTCTTTGCCAACAAGGCTCGACTAGCGTTAACTCCAAAGAGGCGCGTCGATTCTTTTAACGGAGTGAAGATAGCAACGACCACCGAAGTGGCTCTACTCTTGCCTTCCAGACCCCTCCAGCGCAAGCCGAAGTACGCAGTCTGCAGTCTGCAGCGCTGTCAACGACGAGAGAGCCTTCGTCACACCGCTAGTTGAAGTACATGCGCAGGGAACCGCTATAAACCGGTATGGTATCGCTCAGGACGGTATCGCCGAGACAATTTTTGTTACTTCACAAATCACCGACACTGATCCTGGCTTAGACACGCACCGAATCGCGTATCTATAGCGAAAACCTGCAGTGAGCGTTGAACATCGTCGGAAAAGGAATCGGATCACCAAAAGCCGACTGCCCCAAAGCTCATTGCACATTTTGCACTGCATCGAGCACTTCCAGTCTCTCCAGACACCCACCACCACCACCACCACCACCCCGCCAATCATGTCCGCCAAGGCAGCGCGCTCCAGCATGGGCCTCTTCAAGCTCTGGACCACGGACAGCGGCACCTTCCCGGTCGTCATCATCTGCAGCTTCGCCGCCGTGGCCGCGGGCGCCTCGGCCAGCCGCTACCTGCTGCACAACCCGGACGTGTGCTTCGACAAGAGCAAACGCAACAGCTCCATGCACTACCAGACCGAGGACGGCGCGGGCTGGCGCGCGCGTCGCTTCCGCTTCGCCAACATCCACCGCAACGCCATCAACCAGTCGCGCCAGTTCGACCCGGCCTTCGCCAAGGAGGAGAACAAGAACGTCTCCAGATAAGCGTTGTTGCAGCGAGGACTATCTACAGTCAGCCAGTCTGTCGATAACTGAGGCGGGTGCTGTTGTTCGGCGCTCGCTTCTGTAAACATGTACTATTTTGCGAGTTATCTCGCCTTTGTGAGCTTAGAAACTTTTATCACTTCAATTACAACGAGTGGTACTATGTTATCGCTGATCCAGCGCTCTCGCTCACGCGGATGAAGAGTAGCCTACAGACGAGTTAAATTACCAAAGCGCTTTGTAGATACTGTAAGAAATGTACGATACGAATATTTGTTTTTCTATTTAGTTCGACTTGTACTCTACAAGGCAATGCCTTCCTTGCGTTGCCCTCATATCATAGTAAGTCGGCCGAGTTGATCTACGGCCGGGTGGCTGCGATGTACATGGCCCACGATCGGGAGAGCCCGTCGTCCATGGTCACGTTGCGCAGCTTCTCGAGCGCGAACTCCTTGTTGACGGTGGCGTAGTTCATGTAGAGCAGCGAGAGCCACGGGTTGGTCTGCTCGTCGTTCTGGACGATGGACTCGCGCGACAGGATCTGGTCCCATTCCTGCGAGACGAAGTCGCGCGTGCGCACGAACTCGGTCACGGCCGTGGCCGGCAGCATCTGGATGCCGTGGATCGCGTACTTCTCGCCGCTGAACCACGTGGCGTAGTTGACCTTGTTGTCGAAGAGGATGCCCATGACCTTGTTGTCGCGGTAGCGGTCCGGGTGCGCGCGGTTGCCGTCCTCGAGCAGGAAATACGTTTGAATAGCGCGGGCGTTGAGCTTGACCATGAGCTTGCCAACCGTCTCAAGGTGGGTGTCACCCGTGACCTTGCCCAACAGCGTCATGCCGTAGTAGAAGTTCATGTCCTCGGACGTGCTCTCCTCGTCCTTGCCGTCTCCCAGCGCCGTGATGCCGTGCGAGTACGAGTGGCCGCGGTACCAGTCGAGACTGCGGAACTTGGGGAAGTACGGGTCGGCGTCCGACGGGTTGGCGACGTCGCGGATCAAGAAGCCGGCCATGCGGTTGAGCGCGGGGATGCCCGACCAAGTGGGGTCCAGCTTGTTGATGATAGCGGCGGTGACGACCCAGTAGCCGTAGTGGTAGTGGTGGTCGTTGTACATGGTGTTGCCGAAGTCCACGTTCGGGTCGTGGAGGGTGAAGCCCTGCGAGCTTACCACGCCGCGGTAGATGGTGTCGTAGTTGAGCGGGTTGGTCCACGTGTTGTTGAGGAACGGCGCCAACATGCCCTCCAGCTTCTTGATACAGCGCGGGAGTAGCGTCGTGTCGTCTGCGCCCACAACGGATGCATCTCCAGCCATCAGACAGAGAGAAGCGTACTTCTGCGCGGCCTTGCCGTTGAAGTAGTAGCTCTGGCCCAGCGCGATGGACCACTCGGAGTCGATATCGGCGATAAGGTTCTTCTTCATCTCGTAGTTTGCGACGACGCTAGCGTCGGGCTTCCGAGGCGGGTAGAAGTCAATCGGGAAATCCACGGTCTCCACCATGCGCCACTCGGGCGGCGACGTCTTGGTCACCACGCCCTGCATGAGTCCGCGCGTCGTGGAGTGAGCAGCGACTCCCTCAGCCTCCACAGCGTATCTGCGGTCCAGAGTGTCGATGTGGTGCACCTGCGCGTAGTGCAGCATTCCGCTGGTGGCACAGTCGCCGCTGGTCTGCCACTTGTACGCGTACGCGTTCTCGTTGTGGGCCTCCACTCGGCCACCGTTGAGCACGCAGCTCGCCGTGTCGTCAAAGACCTTTTGCTCCTGCGCAGAGGCGTCCGGGATCAGCGCCACGCGGGACACGCCCGTGAACGGCTGCTTCATGTCGAGCGTCGAGTGGCCATCGAAGTATAGCGAGACTTGCGTGGAGAAGTAGAGCGTCCAGGTGGCGCCGTTGTCGAACTGCAGCACGTAGCGGGTGTTGGTAAGTGGGCGGTTGATTGACTCGGTGGCGTCGAGGCCGTTGATGGTCGAGATGTTGTACACCGTCTGGAAGCGCGGCGTGAGCCCCGAGTAGTGCACGGTGACGAAGGCCATGCCGCTCGCGAGCGTCGCCTCGAACTTCTTGGAGTTGTCGCGGCGGTCCATGAAACGCAGCTGCACGCTGAGGTCGTCCCAGTCGAAGACCTCGAAGACCGGGTGCGACGCGTTGGAGAACTCGGTGGCGGAGAAGGTGAACTCGGGCACTTGGCCGTGGAGGTAGTACATCTCGGCATCGCCGTTGCCGGTCAGGCCGCCGCCGAACTCGCGGGTCGTGAACGGGTAGTTCATCGTGAGGCCGAAGGGCTCCATGTAGATGGAGGGCGTGACGCTGTACGGGTTGGTCCAAACGGGGTACACAACGTCTTCCTCGGCGGTGGCGCCGATCATGTTGCCCCACCAGTCGTTGGTCGGGATGGGGCGCGAGCCCACGAGGCCCGGGGCCAGGTACTTGGGCGGTAGCAGCGTCTTGTGGGCGTCCGTGTGGTTGAAGAGGCTTTCAGGCGGGACCTCGGCGTTGAAGATGGGCGTGAACAGGTCGAACTTGGCATCGGGCGCCACGGTCGTCACGCTGCGCAGCGTCGACGGACTGGGCTTGAACACGCCGAAGACCGCGGCGCCGAACAGCAGCGTCGAGGTGACTGCGAGCACGCCCCAGCGACTGACGCGGTGGCTGGTCGGCGGCTGCTG
>NW_009258175.1:0-7513 GCF_000149755.1 Phytophthora sojae
TTCTTCAACTCCCAAAGTCGTTTCACGAAAAGACCATCTAGCGGAAAAAGCCGACTGGACGTCAAGTGGCAACATCATTGTGAATGGGGTTGGTGGAGCTGGCGTCGATATTTTCTTTGCTCTGAAGGATGCTCTCTCTGAGAATTTGATTGTCTTTGTGGACCAAAGAAAACGGCATTTCGGTAAATTTCAGCCAAAATCAGCAAGGGAGTATCTTCGCAAGCTGAGGAAATCCCGCCCTGCATTTCTCGAGAAAGGCACGCGTTTGGTGGGAGGGGTCATGAATTGTGTTGCCCCGTCAAATCTTGAGGACTATGTTGTGCCGAGTGATTGCTTCCTCTTGACCCGAGACGAGACGGAGCGGTTCCATGGAACATTGGCGTATCATCCAGCATGTACACCTATCGTCCCAATGAATTCAGCCAACAAAACAGCTCTCAAGTCGGTGCTTAAAGGCAGTGAGGAACATGTTGACAAAGCCGCCGAAGAAATTTTGAGGAAGAGGATGGAACCTAGCGGAGGATTCATCGACTACAAGGCAATGCGTTCACATTTCAAAGTCATGAAGCTGGATGTTGAGGTTGATACCGAGTACGCGGTTTGCACAGGTTAATAGGCTCAATAAGTAAGTTTGTCGGCACAGTTGTTGGCAATTAACAAAAGCATGCAAACTGAAGTTTTGCGAGCTGGAATAAAACCTGCATCTTGAAGAACCGTGTCAGGAGATAAGCAAAAGCCCTGTAAGACTACCGGCAACTACTTACGTAAAAGCCTAAACCAGAACCCGGAACAACCAGAACGCGCTGCTGCGTCGTGCCGAGCAGCAGACTCAAGAGAAGCAGGCACAGCTGGATGAAGCCAATGCTCGAGTGAAGGCGCTGGAGGATGAACTGGCACTGCTCTCGCTCACAAGCGGTTCGAATGACTTTGCCTTGCGGGTCAAGGGGCTTCAGCAGGAGGTTTTCGCCAAGTGTGAGCAGCTCGTCCAGCAAGGCGAGAAACATCTCCGCGTCGCCGAACTGCTTGACAAGACGAAGAGCGAGCTGGCTCAGCTTAGAGAGGAGGTGGGAGGAGTGCGTCGCACGCTGCTTCGCGGGATTGGCTTGGATCCGACGATCGCCACCGGTAGTCATGACTCGAGCGTCGATGACATGCTGTACCAGCACGTGAAGCTCGAGGAGCTGGTGCGTCTGCGACTGAAGGCGTTGGAGCATGAGTGGAAGCTCGCTGGAGGTCCAATGGCGTCTTCTTCGTCGTCTCTTGACCCCGCGACAGACGAAGGCGAGGCATCGTCGTGCCATTTACCCAACGTCGACAACTTCTCAGCCCTGGACGCTCTCGGCCTTGGTGGCGCTGGACGGTTGGAGCGTGAGATGCGAGTGCTACGAAGCCGCAACAAGCGGCTGATCGAACGCACTGAACGACTCGAAAGCGAGCTCGACACGGCTCAAGCTGGCCTGCGAGACCTGCAAAGCATGCGAGAAAAAGTCGTGGAGATGGTCGGTCGTGAGCGAGTCGAGAAGGAGCTGCGTGCCAAGAGCGAGCTGGCCAACAAGGAGCTGGGCGAGAAGGTCGCCGCTCTCTCGGAGCACGTGGAGAAGCTCATGGTGCATCTGAAGCACGAAGCGGCGGCCAAAACACGCGCAGTGGAAGCTCAACGTCGTGTGGACAAGGAGTTACTCGACGCAAAGGACAAGTTAGCCACTGCAACTCGCAAGCATGTCGCTCAGGACGCAAAGGTGGCGGAGCTGGAGCAGGGCGCGCGAATCCTGGAGGACCAGCTCCGTCTAATGGACGAGAAGTTCATCGACGTGCGCAACAAACTGGACTGGACGCGATCAAACGCACGCAAAGAGAACAAACAGCTCTCGGCGGAGCTGTGCTCGCTGCGTATGAAGTGGCAGATGGCGAGCGACTCGGGCGTCCTCGCTGGGCTTCCCGACTGGGTCTCTGCTACATCCGTGGCGAAGTTCTCCAAAAAGCCGCCGCTAGGAACCAGCAGCTCCGACTCGCGACTGCCAACGCCTAAAACCTCCAACAACGGTCTTTCGCCCGTGGTAGCAGCGGTGGTGCAGGACGCCTTAGCCATTGGCAACGGCGCGCGTGTCAAGTTTGAGATCCCGAAGTTGCCTCAGCCGGAGGCTGACGCGGGCACACCGTGGTCTGACGCCAAGTTGTCCGTACTTCAACGTCAATTCCAAGACAAACGCCGAGACTAATCTCATGGTTAATAGCATGAAAGTTGCCGACTTTAAGCCTTTGATTGAGATTAGATTGATGGAGGTGGTGGTTAGTATACTCTACGTCACAGAAATCTCATTCTCATTTGAGAATCTGCGGCCTTGAGGAACGATGGGGAAGATAATACTCACTTGCGCGATTGTTGGTGTGGGCAGCACGTTCGGCGTGGAAGTCGACGATGGCGAGAAGGTGGGTGGGCGAGTTGAAGGAACCGATCAAGCAGGAAAACTCGATGGCTTGACCCAAAAGGCAAAAACCATATCCGCCACTTCAACATGGAGACCACTACAATATCGCCGAGGGGGGGGGGGGGGGCTCAGCTGAGTCGTCAACAATCAATTTGACAACGAGTTTTATTGGCCGAAAATACATTCCGGAAGGGCAGATCCCGTTTAGGTACGATGGCGAGTTCTCTTCCCTTTCTTCATCCCAGAACTTGCCGCCTCGAGGGAAGATGAAGCTCTTCTGCGCGATCGATGGTGGGGCAGGCCCCGCGTTCTCGGTGCGAGCGGACGAGAGCGACACGGTGGACGACTTGAAGGACGCGATCAAGGCGAAGAAGCCAAACAAGTTGAAGGACATCGATGCAGGTGACCTGCAGCTCTTCTTGGCGAAGAAGGCAGACGGCGGATGGCTCCCAGACGACGATGACCTGGACAGGATGCTGCAGAACAATGTTGACACCTCGAAGATGGAGAAGTTGCGCGCGTCGCGGAATTTGGAGGAACTGTTTGGGACTGGCGCTTCGCTTGGAAAGAACGTGGTGCACGTGCTGGTGGTTGTTCCAAAGCCAAAGCAAGCGATCTCGGCTTCAATTGTCTCCCAAGATGGTGTCTTTGATCCCTGCAGTGATCCGTTCTTCGCACAATTCCCCGCGGTTGAGCAAGTAGGCGATTGGCTCGAATTTTCGTCGTTGCTGCCGTTAACAAAACGTCAGAAGCTCTACATTCGTTCTTCGTACAAAGTGATCGCCGACCAAGCACTGATGAATCCAGATCGGACCATGGTCAAGTATGCTGTCGTCACGGGCACGCCTGGGATAGGCAAGTCGGTGTTCGTCTACTACATGATGTGGAGGTTGATCAAGGAGAAGAAACGCGTGCTGTTTTTCTCCAAGAAGGGACCGATTTACTTTGATGGGTCGACGATGTTCCAGTGCGAGTTACTGCCAAATAAGTTTGACCAACGATTTTGGTCGCCTGACCTGTGGTGCCTCGTGGACTCGGTCGATCCAACCGCTATGACGGAATTACCGATAGAGGACTGCTCAGTACTTCTCGCAAGTACACCGCGACGAGACTGCATTGGAGAATTTAAGAAGCTCGTTCCAACTCCAGATGTATTCTACATGCCACTGTGGACCAAGGAAGAACTCGCGATAACTGCTCCCCTCTATCCACATGCAGCATCTGTGTGGCGAAATCGCTCAGACTGCTTGGGTGGTGTGCCTCGTCTTGTGTTGCAAGACATTGGAACTGACCCGCAAGTGTTGCTGGAGACCGCATGCAATAGTTGCTCTCTTGATGAGTGCAAGACGTTGGTGTCCATCAACTCGGAGATTAATTCGAGGACCCAGATGGCTCAGACTCTGATTCACATCCGCAGCCAAGAGCCATATACAGAGTACCAAGTTGTGTATGCGTCGGAATTGGCGATGAAAGTGATTGCTCGGACGAAGCTGATATCGAATCGCGCGAACATGGAAAGTTTTCTCAGCGCATGCAACGGGAACCCGCTGGCTCAATCGCTGTGCGGATACATCTTCGAGCCTCACTGTCTGCGACTATTGCATGAGGGTGGGAATTTCGAGTATTGAGAACTGTTGACTGGCGCCGAGATGCAGCGTCAACGCAAAAGAGGCCGCTGAGATATTGATGAAACAGAAATTACAATCCCATCGTCATCGAAGCCTTCTCAAATTGTGGAGCGGGTGGAAGTTGATCAAGTTGCGAATCAGCTTTACGTGCCTCGGACATCGAATTATGTCGCTATTGATGCATGGATGCCGCAGTTCGGTGGATTCCAAGCCACTGTGGGAAAGAATCATGAAATCAAGGCCGGCGCGGCAGATGATTTGGCGAAACTGGGTCTGGGTGGCAATCAACTCTTCTTTTTGCTTCCACCGCTGTACTACAAATCATTCACCAAGAAGTCGCCCACGACAATTCGGCAGTTTGCAATCCTTGTTCCGTATCCCGAAGAGATTTAATGGCACCGTACAAACGCGATGAGTGCGAGGTGGGAGGAGAGAAAACTGGTGCTAAGACAAGCTTGAAACTCGCGAGTAATTCGACAATTCAACATATTACGTCTTCAACACTGCCATATCGGCGACCACTACGGACAGCTCAGCTGCAACTACTACTACGCCTACTGCTACCACCACTTCGGCGGCGGATATACACTTTTTCCTGACATCTTTTTTTCTGGCTGTCTTCCTCGGGTGCACTGACTTGAACCGTATTGATCGCATTGACACGGCGTTCAATGGCTGCGTGAATCTCACAGAACTGAACTTGGCGGACAGCCGGCTGTCGGCTTTAAAGGACTGTTGTCGTTCATGAACTTGGACCAACTTGCTGTTCTCGTTGAGCGACCCTCACTTTGGTGACAATCCCGTGTGTAGACTGTGTAATTACCAAACGTATTTGATGTGCCAACATCCCCGTTTGAGTTTCCAGGATACCGTGGAGCTGTCAGCGCGCATAGCGGAGGCCACTATGATCATGAAGAAAATGTACTATAACATGCGGGTTAAGGCGATAAAGCGCGATGTGCACCGAAGGATTCGCCACGCCGAGACCATTCGCAACCAGGCTGAGCATCACATAGAGACTAGCGTGTCGGCTCTGGTGCGACCTAAGAAGGAAATTGAGAGGTTTTTGGTCGAGAACAGCGCTTGAAAGGAGGAAATCACTGCAAAAGTGTCACAAGATATGATCACTGCGTTGGAGAAGAAGCTGGAGTGTGTGAGCTCGTGTCTGCAGGACCGCTACAGTGGAGTGTATCGCATGAATCAAGACTTTGAGTGGTTAAGGACAAGTTTGACGTATACTTCCTAAGATGAGCATTGCGCGTCTAATGCTGGAGCTGGAGACCGGCGGCAGTTAACTGTCGGACGCGTGGTTCGGCCGAACAAAAAGGCCCAAGGTCAACGTAAGTAGTCGAGTCGGGCACATCGATCGTTCAGCTTTTTTTCTGATCGTTATGTATTTACCAACGAGCACTGCTCTGCACCTTCCTGACCACCAGCTACACCACCGCTAAGTAGCACCAGGTGGAGTCACCGCACGCAGCAACAACAACAAGGGTTTTCATTCGAAAGAATCATGCCCAGGCTTTCTTACAATGAATACCCTCGCCATAGTGACACGCCCTCATCACATTGTCATTTCCGCTTAGGTACGATCGTGAGTTCTCTTCCCTTTCTTCATCCCAGAACTTGCCGCCTCGAGGGAAGATGGTGACGCTCTTCTGTGCGATCGTTGGTGCGGCGGGAAGCGCGTTCCCTGTGGACATTGACGAGGAGAAGTCGGTGGACGACTTGAAGGACGCGATCAAGGCGAAGAAGCCAAACAAGTTGAAGGACATCGATGCAGGTGACCTGCAGCTCTTCTTGGCGAAGAAGGCAGACGGCGGATGGCTCCCAGACGACGATGACCTGGACAGGATGCTGCAGAACAATGTTGACACCTCGAAGATGGAGAAGTTGCGCGCGTCGCGGAATTTGGAGGAACTGTTTGGGACTGGCGCTTCGCTTGGAAAGAACGTGGTGCACGTGCTGGTGGTTGTTCCAAAGGGGGGAGATGTCGAGCACGACAGGGTGGATGTGCCGAAGGGACGTGCTGTGGATACGACTTCGTGTGATGATCTCCTCGCGTTCCTGGAAAGTGAAATGGCCAACAAGCAAGAAATTGTGGTAAACCGTAACATTTTAGGTGCCGAAAGTTTACAGTTTCGATTGGTTGGAAGAGAAGAGGCAATTAAGACCGCAGCGGATTGCTTCAACCGAATCATCGAGGCTAATCGTGGTACAGGCTCAGACCGCACACACCGTCCTATACCTGTTTGCTCTGGAATTTCGGGTTTGGGGAAAACGCGTATGCTGGAGGAAAGTGGCACGATTCTTGAAGAGATGAAATTGGACCCCAAGTACGTTGTTCGCCTGATTGTTCCGTACTACAATGGATATAAGCCAATACCAGTCGAGCGGTCGATGCCGATTGAGGCGTCTTTCTCGTGGCGGCTTTTGTATCGTTTTTTTCTGGACAATAACTGCGCGTTTGATTTCGTCACGTGGTTCGAGTCACGGCTACCTTGTAATGGAAGTCAGCTGACTTTTCGTAACTGCATTAAAATTATCGAGCGCAAGTTGCGTCAGAGCGTGCAAGTACAAAGGATGCAGTGCATCTTTGTTGGCATCGATGACTACCAAAAGATTGAAAAACTAAGGACCTCTGGAGCAAATGCCGGCACGTCAATCCTGCGCGAACTCGTGGAAACCATAGCACATTTCCTGTGCACGAAGATGTCAAGTCTGGTTGTGTTGCCCATGTTTGCAGGGACGGATTTGGGCGTCATTGCACCGGATTCAATCGCCAATTCCTCGTATTATGTGACCAAGCGGCTTCCCATGACCCTCTTGACCCTGGGGCAAGTGCTCACCTCTGTGGAGAGCAATGCAAATTTTGCTGGGTTCTTGCGACATACTCAGGTCTATCGCCATTTGTTCGCTCTTGGAGGTGTTCCACGGTGGGTTGTCGATTACCTATTGGGACTGAAGAGGTGCTCGGAACCAGATACAATTACATTGAAGAGCATCAAAATGTGCTTCGAGGGCGTCTGGACAACCTACGTCGATGCTTACACGGGGTTAATATCAACCCATCAGCTCGTCCGTTTGGCAGCCTATGCGGTGTCGGGTCGACAGGTTCGACACCAAGACGCGTTCGATAAACAGTTCAAGTGGTCCAAACTTCGAGATTCCTCGATATGCGTGCTCAACCCATCATCATCCACACCTAGAGTTTGCGATGTACGGGTTCCCTACGCGCTGTTGCAGAGTATCGCGTCGAGTGATGATATGACGAGCAAAGCAGAAATTTTTTTTGCAGCAGCTTTAAGTGACATTGAAGAACTGGTGGATTCGGAACTGTTCGTCCGTGAGCCGTGGCAGTCGTGGGAGATGTTCGGTGCTTGTTTCTATGCTGCTCGAATCAATGCCTTGCTGGTGCTTGGGCGCTCGACTGTGACGCTTGGGAGAGCTTCTGCC
>NW_009258176.1:0-4825 GCF_000149755.1 Phytophthora sojae
AGGATCCCCCACCAGCAGCCCACCACCTGTGGCTACACGACCCCTAGCGATGGCACCAATAGCGCGTTGGCCGTAAACTTGAGCGCAAATGGTATCGCCATGGCAGTAAATTAGAGCGCCAATGGTATCGCCATGGACAGACACTTCCGATGAGCCATCGCAGGCAGGCTGCAACCGCGTAGAAGGCCTCGGTCCCGATTCTCGCCTTGCCCTCCAGTAGTCACCACCAGTGCCTACACGACCCCTAGCGATGGCTCCAATAGCGCGTTGGCCGTAACCTAGAGCGCAAATGGTATCACGATGGCAGTAAATTAGAGCGCCAATGGTATCGCCATGGACAGACACTTCCGATGAGCCATCGCAGGCAGGCTGCAACCGCGTAGAAGGCCTCGGTCCCGATTCTCGCCTTGCCCACCAGCAGTCACCACCAGTGGCTACACGACCCCTAGCGATGGCACCAATGTCTCGTTGGCGGTAGATTGCGTCGCAAACGGTATCGCCATAGACAGGACACATCCGATGAGCCATCGCATGCAGCCTGTAACCGCGTAGAAGGCCTCGGTCCCGATTCTCGCCTTGCCCACCAGCAGTCACCACCAGTGGCTACACGACCCCTAGCGATGGCACCAATAGCGCGTTGGCCGTAAACTTGAGCGCAAATGGTATCGCCATGGACATACACATCCGATGAGCCATCGCAGGCAGCCTGCAACCGCGTAGAAGGCCTCGGTCCCGATTCTCGCCTTGCCCACCAGCAGTCACCACCAGTGGCTACACGACCCCTAGCGATGGCACCAATAGCGCGTTGGCCGTAAACTTGAGCGCAAATGGTATCGCCATGGACATACACATCCGATGAGCCATCGCAGGCAGCCTGCAACCGCGTAGAAGGCCTCGGTCCCGATTCTCGCCTTGCCCACCAGCAGTCACCACCAGTGGCTACACGACCCCTAGCGATGGCACCAATAGCGCGTTGGCCGTAAACTTGAGCGCAAATGGTATCGCCATGGACATACACATCCGATGAGCCATCGCAGGCAGCCTGCAACCGCGTAGAAGGCCTCGGTCCCGATTCTCGCCTTGCCCACCAGCAGTCACCACCAGTGGCTACACGACCCCTAGCGATGGCACCAATAGCGCGTTGGCCGTAAACTTGAGCGCAAATGGTATCGCCATGGACAGACACTTCCGATGAGCCATCGCAGGCAGCCTGCAACCGCGTAGAAGGCCTCGGTCCCGATTCTCGCCTTGCCCACCAGCAGTCACCACCAGTGGCTACACGACCCCTAGCGATGGCACCAATGTCTCGTTGGCGGTAGATTGCGTCGCAAACGGTATCGCCATAGACAGGACACATCCGATGAGCCATCGCATGCAGCCTGTAACCGCGTAGAAGGCCTCGGTCCCGATTCTCGCCTTGCCCACCAGCAGTCACCACCAGTGGCTACACGACCCCTAGCGATGGCACCAATAGCGCGTTGGCCGTAAACTTGAGCGCAAATGGTATCGCCATGGACATACACATCCGATGAGCCATCGCAGGCAGCCTGCAACCGCGTAGAAGGCCTCGGTCCCGATTCTCGCCTTGCCCACCAGCAGTCACCACCAGTGGCTACACGACCCCTAGCGATGGCACCAATGTCTCGTTGGCGGTAGATTGCGTCGCAAACGGTATCGCCATAGACAGGACACATCCGATGAGCCATCGCATGCAGCCTGTAACCGCGTAGAAGGCCTCGGTCCCGATTCTCGCCTTGCCCACCAGCAGTCACCACCAGTGGCTACACGACCCCTAGCGATGGCTCCAATAGCGCGTTGGCCGTAACCTAGAGCGCAAATGGTATCGCCATGGCAGTAAATTAGAGCGCCAATGGTATCGCCATGGACAGACACTTCCGATGAGCCATCGCAGGCAGCCTGCAACCGCGTAGAAGGCCTCGGTCCCGATTCTCGCCTTGCCCACCAGCAGTCACCACCAGTGGCTACACGACCCCTAGCGATGGCACCAATAGCGCGTTGGCCGTAAACTTGAGCGCAAATGGTATCGCCATGGACATACACATCCGATGAGCCATCGCAGGCAGCCTGCAACCGCGTAGAAGGCCTCGGTCCCGATTCTCGCCTTGCCCACCAGCAGTCACCACCAGTGGCTACACGACCCCTAGCGATGGCACCAATGTCTCGTTGGCGGTAGATTGCGTCGCAAACGGTATCGCCATAGACAGGACACATCCGATGAGCCATCGCATGCAGCCTGTAACCGCGTAGAAGGCCTCGGTCCCGATTCTCGCCTTGCCCACCAGCAGTCACCACCAGTGGCTACACGACCCCTAGCGATGGCACCAATAGCGCGTTGGCCGTAAACTTGAGCGCAAATGGTATCGCCATGGACATACACATCCGATGAGCCATCGCAGGCAGGCTGCAACCGCCTAGAAGGCATCGGTCCCGATTCTCGCCTTGCCCACCAGCAGGCCACCACCTGTGGCTACACGACCCCTAGCGATGGCACCAATAGCGCGTTGGCCGTAAACTTGAGCGCAAATGGTATCGCCATGGACATACACATCCGATGAGCCATCGCAGGCAGCCTGCAACCGCGTAGAAGGCCTCGGTCCCGATTCTCGCCTTGCCCACCAGCAGTCACCACCAGTGGCTACACGACCCCTAGCGATGGCACCAATGTCTCGTTGGCGGTAGATTGCGTCGCAAACGGTATCGCCATAGACAGGACACATCCGATGAGCCATCGCATGCAGCCTGTAACCGCGTAGAAGGCCTCGGTCCCGATTCTCGCCTTGCCCACCAGCAGTCACCACCAGTGGCTACACGACCCCTAGCGATGGCACCAATAGCGCGTTGGCCGTAAACTTGAGCGCAAATGGTATCGCCATGGACATACACATCCGATGAGCCATCGCAGGCAGCCTGCAACCGCGTAGAAGGCCTCGGTCCCGATTCTCGCCTTGCCCACCAGCAGTCACCACCAGTGGCTACACGACCCCTAGCGATGGCACCAATAGCGCGTTGGCCGTAAACTTGAGCGCAAATGGTATCGCCATGGACATACACATCCGATGAGCCATCGCAGGCAGCCTGCAACCGCGTAGAAGGCATCGGTCCCGATTCTCGCCTTGCCCACCAGCAGTCACCACCAGTGGCTACACGACCCCTAGCGATGGCACCAATAGCGCGTTGGCCGTAAACTTGAGCGCAAATGGTATCGCCATGGACATACACATCCGATGAGCCATCGCAGGCAGCCTGCAACCGCGTAGAAGGCCTCGGTCCCGATTCTCGCCTTGCCCACCAGCAGTCACCACCAGTGGCTACACGACCCCTAGCGATGGCACCAATAGCGCGTTGGCCGTAAACTTGAGCGCAAATGGTATCGCCATGGACAGACACTTCCGATGAGCCATCGCAGGCAGCCTGCAACCGCGTAGAAGGCATCGGTCCCGATTCTCGCCTTGCCCACCAGCAGTCACCACCAGTGGCTACACGACCCCTAGCGATGGCACCAATAGCGCGTTGGCCGTAAACTTGAGCGCAAATGGTATCGCCATGGACATACACATCCGATGAGCCATCGCAGGCAGCCTGCAACCGCGTAGAAGGCCTCGGTCCCGATTCTCGCCTTGCCCACCAGCAGTCACCACCAGTGGCTACACGACCCCTAGCGATGGCACCAATAGCGCGTTGGCCGTAAACTTGAGCGCAAATGGTATCGCCATGGACATACACATCCGATGAGCCATCGCAGGCAGCCTGCAACCGCGTAGAAGGCCTCGGTCCCGATTCTCGCCTTGCCCACCAGCAGTCACCACCAGTGGCTACACGACCCCTAGCGATGGCACCAATAGCGCGTTGGCCGTAAACTTGAGCGCAAATGGTATCGCCATGGACAGACACTTCCGATGAGCCATCGCAGGCAGCCTGCAACCGCGTAGAAGGCCTCGGTCCCGATTCTCGCCTTGCCCACCAGCAGTCACCACCAGTGGCTACACGACCCCTAGCGATGGCACCAATGTCTCGTTGGCGGTAGATTGCGTCGCAAACGGTATCGCCATAGACAGGACACATCCGATGAGCCATCGCATGCAGCCTGTAACCGCGTAGAAGGCCTCGGTCCCGATTCTCGCCTTGCCCACCAGCAGTCACCACCAGTGGCTACACGACCCCTAGCGATGGCACCAATAGCGCGTTGGCCGTAAACTTGAGCGCAAATGGTATCGCCATGGACATACACATCCGATGAGCCATCGCAGGCAGCCTGCAACCGCGTAGAAGGCCTCGGTCCCGATTCTCGCCTTGCCCACCAGCAGTCACCACCAGTGGCTACACGACCCCTAGCGATGGCACCAATAGCGCGTTGGCCGTAAACTTGAGCGCAAATGGTATCGCCATGGACAGACACTTCCGATGAGCCATCGCAGGCAGCCTGCAACCGCGTAGAAGGCCTCGGTCCCGATTCTCGCCTTGCCCACCAGCAGTCACCACCAGTGGCTACACGACCCCTAGCGATGGCACCAATAGCGCGTTGGCCGTAAACTTGAGCGCAAATGGTATCGCCATGGACATACACATCCGATGAGCCATCGCATGCAGCCTGCAACCGCCTAGAAGGCCTCGGTCCCGATTCTCGCCTTGCCCACCAGCAGTCACCACCAGTGGCTACACGACCCCTAGCGATGGCACCAATAGCGCGTTGGCCGTAAACTTGAGCGCAAATGGTATCGCCATGGACATACACATCCGATGAGCCATCGCAGGCAGCCTGCAACCGCCTAGAAGGCATCGGTCCCGATTCTCGCCTTGCCCACCA
>NW_009258176.1:6733-9208 GCF_000149755.1 Phytophthora sojae
AGGATCCCCTCACCACCAGTGGCTACACGACCCCTAGCGATGGCACCAATAGCGCGTTGGCCGTAAACTTGAGCGCAAATGGTATCGCCATGGACAGACACTTCCGATGAGCCATCGCAGGCAGCCTGCAACCGCGTAGAAGGCCTCGGTCCCGATTCTCGCCTTGCCCACCAGCAGCCCACCACCAGTGGCTACACGACCCCTAGCGATGGCACCAATGTCTCGTTGGCGGTAGATTGCGTCGCAAACGGTATCGCCATAGACAGGACACATCCGATGAGCCATCGCATGCAGCCTGCAACCGCGTAGAAGGCCTCGGTCCCGATTCTCGCCTTGCCCACCAGCAGTCACCACCAGTGGCTACACGACCCCTAGCGATGGCACCAATAGCGCGTTGGCCGTAAACTTGAGCGCAAATGGTATCGCCATGGACATACACATCCGATGAGCCATCGCAGGCAGCCTGCAACCGCCTAGAAGGCATCGGTCCCGATTCTCGCCTTGCCCACCAGCAGTCACCACCAGTGGCTACACGACCCCTAGCGATGGCACCAATAGCGCGTTGGCCGTAAACTTGAGCGCAAATGGTATCGCCATGGACATACACATCCGATGAGCCATCGCAGGCAGCCTGCAACCGCGTAGAAGGCCTCGGTCCCGATTCTCGCCTTGCCCACCAGCAGTCACCACCAGTGGCTACACGACCCCTAGCGATGGCACCAATAGCGCGTTGGCCGTAAACTTGAGCGCAAATGGTATCGCCATGGACATACACATCCGATGAGCCATCGCAGGCAGCCTGCAACCGCGTAGAAGGCCTCGGTCCCGATTCTCGCCTTGCCCACCAGCAGTCACCACCAGTGGCTACACGACCCCTAGCGATGGCACCAATAGCGCGTTGGCCGTAAACTTGAGCGCAAATGGTATCGCCATGGACATACACATCCGATGAGCCATCGCAGGCAGCCTGCAACCGCGTAGAAGGCCTCGGTCCCGATTCTCGCCTTGCCCACCAGCAGTCACCACCAGTGGCTACACGACCCCTAGCGATGGCTCCAATAGCGCGTTGGCCGTAACCTAGAGCGCAAATGGTATCGCCATGGCAGTAAATTAGAGCGCCAATGGTATCGCCATGGACAGACACTTCCGATGAGCCATCGCAGGCAGGCTGCAACCGCGTAGAAGGCATCGGTCCCGATTCTCGCCTTGCCCACCAGCAGTCACCACCAGTGGCTACACGACCCCTAGCGATGGCACCAATAGCGCGTTGGCGGTAGATTGCGTCGCAAACGGTATCGCCATAGACAGGACACATTCGATGAGCCATCGCATGCAGCCTGTAACCGCGTAGAAGGCCTCGGTCCCGATTCTCGCCTTGCCCACCAGCAGTCACCACCAGTGGCTACACGACCCCTAGCGATGGCACCAATAGCGCGTTGGCCGTAAACTTGAGCGCAAATGGTATCGCCATGGACATACACATCCGATGAGCCATCGCAGGCAGCCTGCAACCGCGTAGAAGGCCTCGGTCCCGATTCTCGCCTTGCCCACCAGCAGTCACCACCAGTGGCTACACGACCCCTAGCGATGGCACCAATAGCGCGTTGGCCGTAAACTTGAGCGCAAATGGTATCGCCATGGACATACACATCCGATGAGCCATCGCAGGCAGCCTGCAACCGCGTAGAAGGCCTCGGTCCCGATTCTCGCCTTGCCCACCAGCAGTCACCACCAGTGGCTACACGACCCCTAGCGATGGCACCAATAGCGCGTTGGCCGTAAACTTGAGCGCAAATGGTATCGCCATGGACATACACATCCGATGAGCCATCGCAGGCAGCCTGCAACCGCGTAGAAGGCCTCGGTCCCGATTCTCGCCTTGCCCACCAGCAGTCACCACCAGTGGCTACACGACCCCTAGCGATGGCACCAATAGCGCGTTGGCCGTAAACTTGAGCGCAAATGGTATCGCCATGGACAGACACTTCCGATGAGCCATCGCAGGCAGCCTGCAACCGCGTAGAAGGCCTCGGTCCCGATTCTCGCCTTGCCCACCAGCAGTCACCACCAGTGGCTACACGACCCCTAGCGATGGCACCAATAGCGCGTTGGCCGTAAACTTGAGCGCAAATGGTATCGCCATGGACATACACATCCGATGAGCCATCGCAGGCAGCCTGCAACCGCGTAGAAGGCCTCGGTCCCGATTCTCGCCTTGCCCACCAGCAGTCACCACCAGTGGCTACACGACCCCTAGCGATGGCACCAATAGCGCGTTGGCCGTAAACTTGAGCGCAAATGGTATCGCCATGGACATACACATCCGATGAGCCATCGCAGGCAGGCTGCAACCGCGTAGAAGGCCTCGGTCCCGATTCTCGCCTTGCCCACCAGCAGTCACCACCAGTGGCTACACGACCCCTAGCGATGGCACCAATGTCTCGTTGGCGGTAGATTGCGTCGCAAACGGTATCG
>NW_009258177.1:0-4804 GCF_000149755.1 Phytophthora sojae
GGCACGACACTAACGACGCGCGCCACGAGCATCACGGCAGCATGCCACCACATAAGGGATCATCTTGTCAAGACCAGCAATGCCTACCTGTCGGGTGTGTCCATGCGCCCACAACACTCGAGATAGCTACATGTAGTCTCAGACAAAAGCTCAATTGCATTGGATTGGGTGGGATTAAAGCTCCTTACTCGACACGACAAAAAATCAAACATGATACACTAGGAGGCCGACACCACGGAGGATCGACACAGAGTTCCAAACCACACCTCAACCAGGCTTCCGACGAGGATACACATATTCCACCGAGCGAAGCTGGCGGTACGTCTTCTGCGCCGACGTGGCGCTCGCTCCAGCCGTGGCCCGAGCAGACGCACTCGCACTGGCGCTGGCCGTAGCACTCGCTGATGCACCACCCGTCGCGGTGGCACCATTTCCGTTCGACACGGACGCCGTGTTCGACGTGCCGTCTCCGTTCGTGACGGAGACCGTCTTGGTCGAGTAGGGGCTGTTGCCGCCGTTCGCATTGGCGTTCGCGTTCGCAGTAGACGCGCCATTGGCGCCACTAGTCGTAGCCGTCGTAGCAGGGGCGCTGTTCACAACAGTAGCCGGAGCGTTGTTGTAGGCGGGGGCGCCGTTGACAATAGGCGGCGGAGCGTTGTAGACACCGGTCGGCGGGACGCCGTTCGCAGGATAGCCCGCAGGATAGGCAAGCCCACACCGACGTGCGCTCCGAGGCCCAGCACGTTGGCACCGACACCAACACCGCCGTTGCCCACACCGACGCCGACACTCGCGAGGCCAGGCACACCGACACTGAGCGCGGGGCCGGCGCCGTATCCGTAGCCGGGTGCGCCATAGCCGACGCCGGGGAGTCCGAGCAAACCCAAGGTCTGGTCCGCCTCTGTCTCGGCGTGGGCACCGGTCGACACGGCGGTGGCGGCAATGCACAGAGCGAAGATCTTGCTGCTGGTGCTGAGGCTGAACATGGCTGTTTGGGTTGAGTAAGTAGAAGTAGTAGGAGAGACTTGGTCCGATAGAACGTTTGGGAGAGCGCTGGCTCTGGCGGAGATCGAGCGGGTTGCTTCGATGGGAGGGAGTAGATTGGAGAATGAACTGAGCGAGTCGGTCTGTCACTCAGCTAGTCATGAGGCTACCGGAGGCAAGGCTAGCTTTGGCCAGCTGGCAAGAAAGCAAGCGCCGACCAGCTGGCTGCCAAGTGACACGGACGCCAACGCCGGCCATCCGTCGGGTCGGTCGGTCGCCCTGCTGCGCCTGGGCTCGCGATTACCAGGATGGATATGATCCTGTGGGCCGGTGCATGCAGTCACCAGGGTCGCGACCGTCATACAGATGCTGCGCTGGATCGAACGGACTGGTGTTGGCTGGTTGGTTAGACGTGGATATCTACTGCGTAGTGTGCACATTTGAGGGAGAGGTGTGTAGGTTTGCAAGGATCCGGAAGGGCAGGTGGTGTAGACGCTTGACCGTCATTGACATGAAGGACGACCCTTGGCCACAGTCACGACTCATGACCCCATCCGGAGCAGTTGATGTCCATGTTGGTTCCTACGAGGAGCGTGCGTAACTATACAGATTTGTGGTGCAAAATATACAACTCTGGGGAGCAACCATATTGTGGGGGATGAAATATATAACCCTGTCTAGAGTATAATAAGATGGTTCGAAGTATAACGGCCGGCCGGCGGATTTACCCCGGCCTCTTAGCCGGACGGCAAAATTGCGGGGCGGCTGAATTGACTCGGCTTCTTATCCGAGTGACTGGATTGCTAGGACACCGCAGCGATCGGTTGTGCATACACAACTAACTCAAACGCTTATACTGCAAACTCACTGGCTTCTACTTTCTTGTTGTTGCGAGGATGTCTACGTGGATACAGCTCTCTCTTCTTGACAGCGCGGATGACTATGATAGCTACCGTGACCAGCTCATGTGTTGTACCGCCGTTTTTCACAAAGTGGACTTCGATTTCTGCCGCATCTGTGGCGGAAAGCACACGATGATAGAGCGTCGACTGAAGTGCTCAAGCAAAACCTGTATAAGGTTTGGCAAGTGTGGAATTGTGTGGAAGGTATTCCAGTGCAAGGGGCAAGATAAGTGGCGTGTACTTGTGAACTTGAACGGCCACGCGAGAGGAGTGCTCACGTGCAGCGAACAACACACTCCCCTCGTCACTCGCCCTATGAAAGCGTTTATCGCTACCCAAGATGAGGTTGGACTGTCACCCCGGGTTATCGAGGTCCATCTGAAGAAACAGGTCAACATCCGACCGTCGCGGGGAGGGTGGCCTACGCTTTCTCAGGTTCAGAACGCCCTAAAACGTATCCGAAAAGAACAAGGGCCCAAGAACTCTATCCAAGCAATTCACAGACTGGCCCGATCGCGCTGCTACAAACCCGAGAACCCACCAGAAACGGCATTTGTGTTTGGTGCAAAACTGAACGTCGATGGCATGACTTACGTTGGCTCGGGAGATGACAATGACCCGTTTATTGTCGGCGTGACTTCACTAGCAATATTCGACAGTTGTATTCGCTTCAGTACGGGTGATGCTCGTGTCCTGTTCCATGCTGACGCAACCTTTAAGCTGAGTGATATTGGGTACCCCGTGATAACCTGCGGGTTCACCGACCAAGCCAGGAGATACCAAGTCGGAGCTTTCTTCGTGGTGAGTCGCCGCGCCGAGCATGAGTACACGGAGTGCTTCAGGGCTTTTGTGGAGTTAGTGCGCAGTCTTCGAGGGATTTCTATTCGCTGTGATTTTACAATGAGCGATGCGGAGGATTCTCAGTTTCTCGCACTACAAAATGTACCAACCTTCCAGCACGCCACGAAGTTGATGTGTTTTTTTCATGTCCTGTACAATGTACGGAAACGTACACAGCACCTGCCGCTTGATGATCGGAAGAAGTTGATGATTGCGATCATGGATATGCACTTTTCGCGCAGCCTAACGGAGTACGAGTACTGTCGGGATGTCAGCCTTGCTGAGTGGAAAGAAACCACGCATCTGACGGAGTTCGCAGAGTATTTTGATCAGCAGTGGCTGAAAGGGAGATACTGGAGGTGGCAGGTCTTTCATACTCCGGAGGGGTATGCCACCACCACCAACCCGTGCGAAAATCTCAACGGAGGTCTAAAACACTTTCTTCAGCGGCGTCGCTACGACATGCGTAGACTGCTATTAAAAATTTGTGATTTTGTTGAGTCCATCACTCCTCTACACCCGGTTCCGGCAGACTTCATTCCTCAGCCTACAACGGACTTGTCGAAGGCAGCAGCGGCTTTCTGGAAACATCTCGGCTATTAATCAACGCGACACGAGACGAAAAACGCGTTAGGGTGTTGGAATTCGGGGTAGCTGATGTCACTGAAAGCGGTGATACAGAGGATCAAGTGTTCTTGGCAGTGTTTGATGAATCAGCTGGTGACTGTAGTTCTTCGCGTATTTCTACTTCAGAAAATGTTGAGACTCCAGGGAGCAGACTCTCACTGTTTCTCAGCTTGACGTCTGGTCAGCACGACCGAATGGATCGTGGTTCGGATTCCGAGTCTACCGCGTCTGATGCTAGCGCAACAAGAGATACATTGTGTGACCACTCTGATGAACTATGTGAAGAAGCGGAAGAAGAAGAGCGTGAGAAAGCAACGGATCTCTACATTAAGGTCACAAATTGGTCTTTACGTCGTGCCCATCGTACGAAGATGCCGCACATCGGGTGGTTGGTGGATCTAGATCGCCAACGATGCGAATGCGCGTACTTCAACAAAATGCGGATGTGTGCTCATGTCGTAGCTGCTCTCAGAAAGCTTCACATTACGTCAACCGCTCGAGACCCGTTGCAACAGCTGAAGAACCGAATTGCAGAATCAAAAAAGAAGAAAAGGGGAAGCTCGAAACAGAAGAAGGTGGTTGCCAAGAAGAAGAGGTCAAGCACGCAGAAACAGCCAAGGTAGAAGGCGTCAAAACAACATCAAGTCTCGGGTACATCGAAGAAACGCGGACGGCCGGCGAATGCAGCTTCCGCTATGACGGTGCAAGATGTACTTATCGAATAAGCCTTGCACCATCGTTTTTTCCAGAATCCACCTTGCTAATTAGCAAAATATATGCAAGTTCATTCATTCCATTGTTAATGGTTTCCGTAATTCAAATATACCAACTGCATCAGTGCTAACAAATTCCCAAAGTATCTGTTGCGGTGTGCGGCTGGGAAGAGCTTGCAGGCAGCCCCTACGTGCTCTTCATCACATGCTGCCTGCACTTCCCGCACGCTTACATCGTATTTCCGGCGCGCTGCCTGGATTCGAGATTCAGAAAAGGCTCGGGATGGTTGGTCATCGTCAGGATCTGGATCGAATTGAGCTGTTCCCAACATCGTTCCTAGAACACACGTAAGTCGTGTACAAACTGCAGCAAAAGCCTCGTCACTCGTTGTTGGGCAATCAGCCTTAGCTAGAGCCACAGCGCTAATGACACTAGATGCCGCTGACTCGAGCACCCCTGCGAGGCTTCCGCGGTTGTATTCAGCGCGGACACGCAATCGATGCTCTTCGCACAGTATTTGGTGGTAATTGCTGCGTGCATTCGCCATGCGAACTACTTTGTCGGCCACATCTGGCGATGTCATATCAGTAGCAGACAACTCCCGTGCGGACTCCAAGACTGACGGCGAGAGTTGAATCGCAGGAGACGACCGCTCTTCTGTCGAGGTAGGTTCTGTGACGAGGGTGGCGGTCGTAGGTTCGAGTTCATGTGTAGCGATCACTTCATTTGCCTCTTGT
>NW_009258177.1:5284-7554 GCF_000149755.1 Phytophthora sojae
TTCCATTGTTAATGGTTTCCGCAATTCAAATATACCAACTGCATCAGTGCTAACAAATTCCCAAAGTATCTGTTGCGGTGTGCGGCTGGGAAGAGCTTGCAGGCAGCCCCTACGTGCTCTTCATCACATGCTGCCTGCACTTCCGGCACGCTTACATCGTATTTCCGGCGCGCTGCCTGGATTCGAGATTCAGAAAAGGCTCGGGATGGTTGGTCATCGTCAGGATCTGGATCGAATTGAGCTGTTCCCAACATCGTTCCTAGAACACACGTAAGTCGTGTACAAACTGCAGCAAAAGCCTCGTCACTCGTTGTTGGGCAATCAGCCTTAGCTAGAGCTACAGCGCTAATGACACTAGATGCCGCTGACTCGAGCACCCCTGCGAGGCTTCCGCGGTTGTATTCAGCGCGGACACGCAATCGATGCTCTTCGCACAGTATTTGGTGGTAATTGCTGCGTGCATTCGCCATGCGAACTACTTTGTCGGCCACATCTGGCGATGTCATATCAGTAGCAGACAACTCCCGTGCGGACTCCAAGACTGACGGCGAGAGTTGAATCGCAGGAGACGACCGCTCTTCTGTCGAGGTAGGTTCTGTGACGAGGGTGGCGGTCGTAGGTTCGAGTTCATGTGTAGCGATCACTTCATTTGCCTCTTGTAAGCTTGGCGGGAGCTCTGCAGCGGGGGTCGCGGTCGTAGGTTCGAGCTCATGTGTAGCGATCACTTGATTTGCATCTTGTAAGCTTGGTGGGAGCTCTGCAGCGGGGGTCTGGAACTCGACGCCTTTCATCTAGTATTCCATCAACCCCTTCTGGAAACGACAGGTCAGGTGTCTCCTGAAGAAGCCGTCGCCGTTTTGGAGAAGGAAGCGCACGCCACTGCTCACGAAGACGGACACCCCCTTTGTTAAGTAGCCACTTCGAATCGCGGACACGACGAGCATCCTCTGACAGTTGTAGTCGCTCCTTAGCGTACGCTCGCGCATAATCGTTGCCGTGGAGGGAAGCATACAACCAGACTGCTTGGTGAAGACGCATCGTCGTAATTGATCGCTTTGTGTGCTGCAAAGGAATGAAAATTCTATGAAACCCATTGTATTAATAGAATACACTGTAAATATTTGTCGATCTGTGAGCTGCAATCAAAAAAAAGAATGAAAACGAGATGGAACTCACTGTATATAAATACGTATTGATACTTAGGGGTGCTACCTTGTGTGAGTTAGGCCCGCAGACGGCAACAACTCCCTATAAAAAAACGATGTTCGAACTTGTGACAGCATCGCTGTAAAGGCAATCACTTGACGTACAACGCCACTCTACGCAGAAAAGAGATCCCGTAAATCCAGTCCAAATCATAGGCGCCTAAAGCGACCGAATCGTTTTCCTCATCGTAGACGTACTTCTCACCACAGACAACGTGGATGGCGATACAATGGCTTACTCCCATCAAGTTGAATGCGGCACAAACGTATCCACCTTCCGTTAAATCGATTACACGCAGACGTTGGCCGGCCAGCTTTCCATTCACTCCACCCAGTAAGTTTTTGTCCAGTGCGGACATACTGATCTGTCCTCCAGTGGTATTACGCCCATTCACAAATCTCACGTAGTGTCGAAGCTCACCGTAGGTTAATCCACTAGGAGAAATAGGCCGACCCCGGTTGGCGCAGTAGGAAATAAAATCTTGAGCCACGCTTGACGAGTTCCAGCCAGTGATCCCTAGTAGCTTCGCAGCGACACCTACAGCATAAAACGGCGCACATACCTTTAGGCGAAGCTCCCACTAAATGGACATGCCCATTCTTGCTGCAGAAGCGGTAGAAGTCTGCCTCGTCGGAAGCTTTCCATGCGTCTACAATACTGCAACCATCGCTAAAACCATCCTTGCGTAACATGAAACCAGGCTCCCAAGTGTCTTCCCACCGATGACCATCCAGTTCGTCACACCACTTAACGCGGTATCGAAAACCTCGACCGACTGCAGTCCTGTCGATGATAGCAAAAACTTTCCATGTAGTTTTCACGCAGGCCAGGCCCTTCTGCACAGCAGCACTTTTATCAGGTACATGGAATGCAGCACTTGCAGTTTCGCCAGTCGCATGATCACTAAAAGAAGCCACCTCACATGCAGCAGCGGTAGTGGACGGATCGTCGCAACCGTGGACCGTGTTTCTCGCAATTGCGCTCGGCCGATTTCGTACATACGAGGAATCATACTGCTGCCGTTCACCCTCGAGTCGCGGCAGAGATAAGTTGCATCTGCCGCT
>NW_009258178.1:0-2197 GCF_000149755.1 Phytophthora sojae
TGTCTAAGTTTACTACTATATCGCTAGAAGGGTCGCAGGATAACGTATGTAGCCCCGCAGTACATTTGCGTTGTTCGCACTGCAAGCACGACACACCAGCCAATGGCAGCTAAACATCCCGTCATCTTCCACTGGATCTTGAATATTACTTGTTAATCCTTGCTAAATGTCCGTTAAAAAAGCGCAAAGCAGTTGCATCATAGAGTGGACATACTTTCGTTATCTGAGCTAGACAATATCCAACCTAACGCTAGAAATCTCTTAGCACTGGAGCTGGAAGAG
The DNA here is from genome assembly GCF_000149755.1 of Phytophthora sojae. Classification (NCBI taxonomy): domain Eukaryota; phylum Oomycota; class Peronosporomycetes; order Peronosporales; family Peronosporaceae; genus Phytophthora; species Phytophthora sojae. The sequence goes on from NW_009258178.1 coordinate 283, forward strand.
AGTGCCATGACAGCGGTATAGTCCAGCGTGGGGCTAAACAGCAAAACAAAAAGCGCAAAGCCGCAAACGTAGCTGGGATAGTAGCGGGGGGGGGGGCTAGCATGTATAGCATGTAGACGCAGTAGCGCGGGCAGCGGCGCCGCCGTAACGCAGCGTCCTGACCACGGTAAATCACCACTGATCAATGCCCACTAGCAGGATCCAGGCAAAAATTGACTCCGTAACACCGCCCGTTGCTCTCAACAATCATGATACGAGATCTACAGCAGCATCACACTAACCGTATAGCGGAGACACATTAAGGCATACTCAAGCACCGCTAAAACACCTCTAATAATTGGCCATGACGACGCAGCTTCCACCGTCGTAACACTTGCCTTCTGTACCGTCGTTTGGTAGAATGAAGGCAAAGAGTAAAATGCACCTGCTTAAGTCACAACTTTCATTTAGGTTGAGTATTGAAAGATGTGATGCCACCCTCATTGCATCGTGAGCCTGTCGGGGCAAGTACAGGGATAGGAATCTCACCCCCCCCCCCCACACCCAAAACAAAAAAAAATTGAAATTGCGCTAAACTGACCATGTCCCTTATTCAGAAATCCTCCGATGAATTACGGTGCAGCACAGCTCCTAAGTCGTCTCTTTTTCGGCATGATTGTTGACTATTTCCGTACACTGTGTGCCGAAAGCTAGCCTATCAGTCTGATGAATGCACGAGCCGTCGCCTTAGAGCTCAAGTTCGACGCCTCCAACGCCTCCCGTGGCCCGCGAAGCTTAAGTCCGAAGGTGCCCCTCCCGCCCTGTGCTCAAGCCTGAAACCTCCTACGCTGGGTTCAGCTTAAGTACGACACCTACGATTGGAGGTCAAATCGAATGCTAACGAGGACAGCGGCTATGAGTCGCTTCGCTGCATCTTGCTCTCGCGTGGCACCACATGTGAATGCTCTCTTCAGGCTTGAGCTCTGCGTTGAAAGGAAATCTTCGATCCTTAGCTTCGTGCAGCGAGGTAGGAGTCGTACTTAAGAGGTGACCAGCGAGTGAAGCCGCAGGATTTAAGGATTTAGCTCTGCGCAGAGGTAGCTGTTGAACTTGAGCTTGTAGTACTTCAAATCAAAGCTTCGTGAAGCGACGTAGGTGTCGTACTTAAGCTGAACCCAGCGTAGGAGGTTGCAGGCTTGAGCACAGGGCGGGAGGGGCACCTTCGGACTTAAGCTTCGCGGGCCACGGGAGGCGTTGGAGGCGTCGAACTTGAGCTCTAAGGCGACGGCTCGTGCATTCATCAGACTGATAGGCTAGCTTTCGGCACACAGTGTACGGAAATAGTCAACAATCATGCCGAAAAAGAGACGACTTAGGAGCTGTGCTGCACCGTAATTCATCGGAGGATTTCTGAATAAGGGACATGGTCAGTTTAGCGCAATTTCAATTTTTTTTTGTTTTGGGTGTGGGGGGGGGGGGTGAGATTCCTATCCCTGTACTTGCCCCGACAGGCTCACGATGCAATGAGAGTGGCATCACATCTTTCAATACTCAACCTAAATGAAAGTTGTGACTTAAGCAGGTACATTTTACTCTTTGCCTTCATTCTACCAAACGACGGTACAGAAGGCAAGTGTTACGACGGTGGAAGCTGCGTCGTCATGGCCAATTATTAGAGGTGTTTTAGCGGTGCTTGAGTATGCCTTAATGTGTCTCCGCTATACGGTTAGTGTGATGCTGCTGTAGATCTCGTATCATGATTGTTGAGAGCAACGGGCGGTGTTACGGAGTCAATTTTTGCCTGGATCCTGCTAGTGGGCATTGATCAGTGGTGATTTACCGTGGTCAGGACGCTGCGTTACGGCGGCGCCGCTGCCCGCGCTACTGCGTCTACATGCTATACATGCTAGCCCCCCCCCCCCCCCCTACTATTCCA
>NW_009258178.1:35342-40116 GCF_000149755.1 Phytophthora sojae
GGGGGGCTGTTAATTTAACGCGCCGGCGCTCTGTTAAACGTTGGGTGCCTACGGTATGTTTTGACGCAAAGACGTCCCCTTGCATGCACCTTCGACCAATCGCGGCCCCGGAAGTTCAACTCGAACAGTATTCGTTAGCGGCAATTCGGCTGGTCGAGCCAAGCGCTGCTACATGTACAGTAAGTGCTGGTAAACGACAGGAGGAAGCTGCCGCCACCGATACAGTTAAACCGGGGCAAGACAGGATGCCAGCGCAAGCACGAACCGGGGCGGCGAAGGATGTCGGCCAGAGTTTCCGAATGAGGCTTACGGCCGCTGTCTGAGCTTGATAGCTTTTGCAGCTCTCGCCGAGCATCAGCATCAACTGCTGCCGCTCGTGCGGGAAGCCCTGTTTCGCGGCCGGCGTTCACGGCTGTGGTCGGTGGCCACCAGCGATTGGAGCGCGTTAAATGCGGGCTTTGCCAGGTGGTGCGGCGTCTTTGACAAGCGGCCCATGCGCACGAAGCAGCCTTTTGAATCGCAAACTGAAGCAAATAGACACGCTCCCGCCAACTGCAACTAGGGGTGGAGATGTTTTGACTTGATTTCAGTAACGTTTAACAACGAGCGGCGACTGCATATCTTTGCGGCCGCGACGGAGCTGTCGGAAACCCGGCGTCTTCCGAGCCTCATTTCCCATTTGAACGGCTTTCGAGCACACCGACCTACCACCTCGCCCCGCCACCACCATGGCCATGACCGTGCTGCCCAGCTTCCAGACCTTCCTGCAGAACTCGGCCACGCCGCAGCCGCCGTCGCCGCTGCTGAGCGGCGAGCAGCGCCCGCAGAGTCCGCCCTACGGCTGGCACCAGGCCAGCAGCGCCACCGGCATGCAGCTACCCTACAACAGCAACTTCATCTACAACAACAACAACAGCACCAGCTACTACAGCTACCGCCAGAGCTACTCGCCCGTGTCCACCACCTCGGGCTCCGAGACCGAGGACGAGGACATGGCTTCGAGCCGCCGCTCGGGCTGCAAGCGCCCGCTGACCAGCGTGGGCCTCTCGTCGGCACCGCTGTCCCCGTCCACCGCCTGCGGCACGGCCGGCAAGCGCGTCAAGAAGAAATACCTCAAGGAGCGCGAGCGCTGCGAGATCGTGCGTCGCGTGCGCGCCGGCGAGAAGCAGGCCCACCTCGCCAAGGAGTTCGGCGTCTCGCGCGCCGCCGTGTGCTATCTGCTCAAGCACCAGATAGAGATCATGCGCCGCTCGTCGCAGCGCCTCTGAGAGCCGACGAACGCTCGAAGAGCAGCAGCAGCAGCGCGGTAGGATTATTATTATTATTATTGATAGCCAGGTGCATCAATACATTTTTGTGCGGCCAACGTCCAAACTATCGAGCTCCTCCTACTGCATCTTTGTCTTGGCAAGCTCCTTCGCCCGAGCACCTTCCTCCTCGAGCAAGTTGCTCCTCGACCATCATGTACGGCGCTCGTTTAACGCCTGCATACCACCCAACCCAATGGGTGGGGCGGAAAGACACGCTGTTGAATGCGACCGCCGTGTCTTTGCGGCGTGCAATTCCCAGCGGATAGGGAGCGCGTCGATGACGGTCGAGTCGACATTGCCCAAGCACAGGCCCTCCACCCGCAAGCAGGCCTCGCTGGCGGCGGTGCGGGCCGCACTGCGGGGGCGACGTTGGTGGCCCGGAGGCCTGCTTGGCATGGATCACCGTGCTGCAGGGCACGGAGCGAAGGGCTAATTCCGTTTGTAATTCCAAGCGGTTTGAACTTCAACGCGCCAAAGAGGTCGCGTGCGCACCGTATCAATGCACCGCCACACCAATTCATTGAATTGAATTCAACACCAGCGCACGTGGGGCTCACGTCGGGCGCAGCATCGCCGCCATACAAGGCAGTCTTTCATTTTGACGAGCATGGATTCATCGCCCAGTTAGAACTTAGCCGCAGGCGTCAGACCTGTGCGTTTACCAGTCTCCTTGACGACACGCATAACAAAAATTCCTTCACACTGCTTTCGTGACCTCGACAATGAATCGACCTCTTTCTGGCACGAAGAACACCGCATGGCTTCTTCCAACTTCGGCAGGATGCGATCGTCTTAGAACAGCAGACCGACTGGCGCCTTCGAGTACCGGTGAGCACACTGCCACGACGGCTCGATGAGAAACGATGACTAGCCAAAAGAAATTCTCGAGCTGAGGAAAGTACACCTTTTCAACTTCAAAACTGCAAATTGTAAGTTCAAAACAGCAAAAGGTAAGTTCAAAACTGCACGAGCAGAGACCAGGCTAGCTTCGTACTTTTATACACAGCTCATTGGTTGGCACGCAGCATAGCTAGCCAATAGGCAAATTGTACTCTATAATCGTATACGATGATAGATATCATTCAGTTTGTAATATACATTTATAGCGTATTGTTGTTTTGATGTTACCTTTTGCTGTTTTGAACTTACAATTTGCAGTTTTGAAGTTGAAAAGGTGTAGAATCGCTAGTGACACGGATGAAGCTTAAACGCGACACGGCGGTCACGAGCAGCAGCCGAGAGCTGCTTGAGCGCACGGCGAGCCGTAGCAGCCCAGTGGACTACGAACGACAAGGAAACCAAGTACAACCCGCTGGCCTTCCTCGAGAACCAAGGATTCGCGACCCAGCAAGACTTTCGGGCGTGGCGTACCAAGAACGGCTACAAGACCCTGCGCGACTTCATGGACCATGGCAAGTACACGGTGACCAAGGGCGCCGACTTCTCTTGCGGTTGGACCGACCCCAAGGGCACCCCGCAGCCCATTCCGGACGGAGACGCCATGCGCTCCACGGGCTACACCCACGATGGCCCGTGCGAGGTCTGGATCGACAACACGCGCGTGCTGCAGGGCGACAACTGCCACGAGAAGATCGCCGACAAGGGCTACACGATCGACTACTCGGCTTGTAAGGGCACGTGCACGCTCCGTTGGTACTGGCGCAGGTGTACAAGGCTTGCATCCCGCTGACGTCGGGATCGGACTCCACGCAGCAGCAGCAGCAACAGCAACAGCGCCTGCGGGTGTAAAGGGGCTGAGATTCTCAGTATGAGTGGTCATATTCGTGTATCAAGATGTCAGCAAATGCGTGTTTCTTGCTGTTCGTTTGCACCATAGCGCACCGGATTACAATCGCCATCAAAATGAGGCAGTGTCTGACTCATTCGGAGCTTGATTCCACTATCGCAGCATTCATTCACCGAGAGCTTACGCTAGTACATGTAACTTTGATCTCGAAACACTGGCAAGAGATTGAAGTTCGAGTTAACACGGTGAGTATCATGGGCTCCACTAGGTCGCTCATCATGGAATCGGAAATGCCACCAGTGTTAGTACTTGGAAAGACTTAGCCAAGATGCCAAGATGCACCGGTTTGCTAATACAAGTTCAATGACAGCATACACTGCCATTCAAGATCGTATAAAGAGCAGCGCACGGCGGACAGCCTGGCGCGTTGAAGACCCGCCGCGCAGACCGAGGGATGGCTTCGCCGGCGCAGGTTGATGCAGAGCGTGGGACGCCGAGCCCGTCTCGGAGTAATCGCTCCGTAAGCGACGTCGCTTGCAGTAGTAAGTCGGCGGCGCATCCACGCTTTGCGGTGTGTCTCCGGGAGAGGAGAAGCTCCCCCGCTTGAAGCCGCGGACACTTCAACCAGCGTTAGCAGCAGCAGCATCACTGGCGAAGCGGAGGGAGGGCCCATCCAGGCTTTTGGCCGCAGCCGGAGCCATTGTCGTAAGTGCTCGTCGTAGCGTCGAGTGGGTACGCCGAGCGATATAATACAGCAGGCTTACCGCCGGCGCAGTGCCATCATCGATGGGGATTCCCGGCGGTTGCTTTGCGGGCCGAGAAAAATCCCGCCACCCGAGGCTCGGGCGCTGCGACGGCCTCTTTGCCCACGCACAGATGGCGATCGAGCGCGCGCGCACGGCGGCCGAGTGCCTCGGGGCGCTTCCGCGTGAGAGAGCGTGACAGAGACTGCAGCGTGGCGCGCGGCCATCGGCACATCGGCCATCGGCGGTGCCTTCGTAGGGCCGGCTGAGACTGTATTGGGCGGAAGTCGGTGCGGCACGGGCGGCGATTGGCGCAAAGTGCGCGTTAAGTCGGCAGAATGCCATTCTGCCGACTTAAAATGGAATGGTAGGCTTCTCAACGTTCAGAATGCCATTCTGAGAATGGTGGTCGCGCGCGATTGCGCCGGGGGTGAATCCTGACAGCGGATCACGACGGCCGGTCGGACAAGCAATCCCGTCCAGAATGAATAGTATTATTGGACGCAGGTCATTGCGATAGGAAGTTCCTTCAGCCTGAAATAATACACCAAGATAAGAAAGTAATTTACCACAGCAATATCAGCTCACACAGACAGATCCGAAAACAAGCATCGACTTTCGCGGGGCGACATGTGGCCCTTGACCGTTTACGCATCGACCCAGGAGCAGAGCCGGGCCATATTACGCACCGCGGGCGGTCTCCTTTGCGCTGGACGGACGCGATTGCGCCGCCGCCGATTGATTCCCTCTCACTGCCCGCCCCGCAGCTCTCCATCCATCACTACCGAATTGGCCACCAGGAAGGCAGGCAAGTAAGGCAGGCAGGCAGCAACCTAGCTAGCCTCTAGTCTATTTCGACGACACCGAACGAGACAGCAGCAACGAACGACACCAACCACGATGCTCACGGCCCACCACCAACTGTACCAGCAGCACCGCCACTCGAGGTCGAGCTCGTCCGCTGGCGCGACGCC
>NW_009258179.1:0-3680 GCF_000149755.1 Phytophthora sojae
TCAAGCCTGGTGAAATTATCAGCACAGCGTAAAAGAGCTACGCTCCGCACTTGCCCAAAATGGTGTTGATGGTGATCCTGATCCTTCTTTGCTCGCTTCCATCCTTCGCTTCAAAACCCAAACGCTAAACAATCGACATGAACCGCGGCCTGTAGGAAAAGGAAAAGCGCTGGTATATATTGGTCATGCATTAAAGAATATAGATTTCATCATCTCAACAACTTGATCGGCTTGGTTCAGCTGCTGATGTCGCTGTCAGAGCGTATGGCGTCGCCCTGATCGTAGTACTCGGTTCGCTCATTCACACGGGCAAAATTCTCAACTGTCACAACGGCCCATCCATGACGGCGGTGGACCACGTTCGCGCGTAAATCAGGTCGCAATACGTTGCTTTGATCATCTTCGCATGATTCATCTTCAACTTCACTGGGCGAAGAATCCCCCGAGCTATCGACAGGGTCTGGAAGCGCGGCAGGTTTTGGGAGCCGAATTGGAAGTCTTTCAGGTGTCTTAGCTCTGCCCACTTCGATATCAGCCTCCACGTTTGCATATCTACGAGCGAATTTTTTCAATGCCCACCACGAAGTCGGGCAAGTTGGGATGGGCCTCGATAGCTGCGTTCATCTCCCTGTTGAACCGTTCGAGGGGGTTATTCGTGCTGGTGATCGTCGCTCTTGAGTAGGGCTCAAAATTCCATAGAGTAGGCGGGAACCGAAGAATCCACGTTCGCACAAAGTACCTCCAGAACTTTGTCCACTTCTCTGCAGAATATGCACGTCCTCTCGAATGCACTTGGACTCGATTTTGGCCTTAACTCATGGTATTCCCTGTTTCTTCACCTTTTCTTGCTTGATGACAGTGAGCATATTCAGTACACCATGGCTCGTGACTTGAACACTCGCGGTCGGGAATGCCGTATACCTTAATCTTGCACCGACAAGCTTGTTTAAAGTGGAACAAACATCCAACCACAGACGTATTGGGAAAGTGATCCTTAATAGCGCGAATGAAGCCAGCCTCAAAGTCGCAGTACACAAACTCAGGGTCTAGTGCATAGTCCGTCTCATCCAGGACAAGTCGCACAACATGAAAGTAAGCATCATACTTCTTGGAAGAGCTCAACACGAAGGCAGCAGGATAGTACAACTTTGTGGGGCTGTCGTAGGTCGAAAAGACCACACACTGTTTCAACTTCGGTGGCAGAGACCTAAACATTCCGTCAACAAACACGTCCGTCTTTTTGGAGTTGAGCATGTTCAAAAGAACCGGATGTGCCCAACCCAAAATCCGCTGTCGGCATTTGCTGGTGCGGTCGTAATAGGAGTAGTGGAACAGGAAAAACGTTGGACCCGGATGGAGTCCCGTCGTCCAACTGGACCTGCGACGAAAGTGAGACTTCGATTTGACCAAAAACAGATCCGCCGAACTCCTGCGCTCTAGCTCGATTCACACGTCGTAAGACTTCCTCCCTCGATAAACCGGAGATCGCAATGTTCGTGTTCGGGTTTCCGTAGAATTTGGCCCTCACGATATCCCAAATAACAGCGCGATTTGCTGTCGTCGTAACGGCTAACGTGTCACCCGCCCTCTTCATTGCTTCTCTCACATTCTGGTTAACGCTGGGACCAATCTGGTTTCCTTCACCTGATACTGAAGATGTACCACAAGTGTGCGGAGCAAAGTTGCAGTACGATTCCAAGCGGAAGTCGAAGTGGCATTTACCTTCGCTGTCCATGCTTCGATAATGGCTGCACCGGTAATAAACCTTCTTGCTCGTCTTCCGAATTCTTGTGTACTTATATCCACCAATCCACTTGTTCGTTCGTCTCGTCCTACGGGGCTGACCAGACTCGCCGAGACCAGCAGAACTGTCGTGGCTTTGGTGCTCTGAAACCAAACTGTCCCCAGTAGCGTCGAAATTCTCGTTCTGGTGCTTGTTATCCGGAAATCCGAACTCGTAGTCTTCATCAAAAGTGTCGTTTGAGTGTGATAGATTCGTTGTGTTCAAGCGGGGAGGGGCCGCAAACTCTGCATCCACTGGCTCTGGATTCAAAATGAACACTAGTGTGAGTTGAACACGTCTGGATAATAAGGCGTCGCTAGCGGCATTAAGCGGTTCGACATTAGCGGATTCGCGTTCCAGTGTAGTGTCTGGGACGAATCAACCGATATAGCGATGTGTTAGCATTCATGAAAAAGTTACCAAGATTAATCCGCTCTTTCAGTTGTTCTCCCCAACTTGCGCGTCTTGAGCTTGTTGCTCGACGGCAGGTTGCTCTGGTGCTAGCTGAGCGAGACACCGCGATCGGCGTCGTGTTGAGTGTGAAGCCCGCTGCTGCCGTGTGCTCCGTGAAGTGCGAGAGCGCGACCGCATCGCTGAGTCGCTTCCAAAGCTCAAATGATGGAAGGGCTGCCGGATGAAGTTGAGCTCTAGCGTCAGTTTTGCTTTTTAACCGACAGCAGTTGGTCACAGAAATTTTGCCCTTCCGCTATCGCTCATGTCAGCTTCAAGCTCACCGTAATCGAAGCAACGTAGCCTTCAACGCCGACAGCCTTGGCCGTTCCATGATTCGCATTGCTAAGTACTAGTATCTGGTCGACGAAATTGCAATAAAACATAAATAAACGTTAGCAACGCCACCGCTGGTGCACGGCCACAGAAACTATCACATGATAGAGCAAAACTCTGTAGTCAGTAATACACTTACGAGTTTACTACGTATCTAATGCACGCAACGACACGAGTCTGTATGAACAGCAACCGACGATATGCAACTACAGCCCTGATATCAGACCCAAACTTGGATTTCAATGCCCCACGCCACGATGTACTCCCCAACTTTCCCTCCAATTATTCTAAAAGGGTACCACAAGAAACTTATGCGCATGTTGTTAGTTTTGCACGTACCGTAGAATCTCCTAGCTTACAGCCTGCTACTGGACACACCTACCAAAGCTGTGTCAACCGATACTGCTTCAACACGCTTAAATATGTATATACGAAGCACGTAAAAATACTGAATTTCATACAACGGCGTTAGTCGATTCATCACGTTTTGCTACGGCACAAACGAGCAAGGACTGTCATGGTTACTGCCTTTACCACCCCCGCAGCAGATTCGTGAATGTAGTGAAAGTAACTCGGGCTTGTGCTAGCATGCAGTGCAAAATGTATCTCTTTGGCTCTTTTCAAAAAATAATGCCAAATCAGCCCACTTGATTGGCTGTATTAGGTTGAAGATGGCTGGTCCCACTCCCTGATTGCACAACCGGTGTTACACCGGTTGTGGAGCCCTCTTTACTCTCTTCAAAACCGGTAGTGTACCGGTGGACATACCGGTTTGTGACATCTGTCCCTCAATCGTCAGTTCTAACGAACTGCGAACTGCGAACTCCCTCCCCCCTAGAAATTCGACACACACCCCCAGGAACGGAGCCGGCGTGGTTGTAGGATATGCATGTTCAGGAGTTCGGTTGCTTCTGTTGGTACAGCCACGCGGCGGGTATAGCTGTGACTTCGTGACATCTGCGTTTCACTGATAGCTGTATTCCACTGAGAAACGACTCGAGCAATACGCTCTCTACTCCACAAGAAACGAGCTGGCAACCGTGCTACTGATATTGCAAGATTTATCCGTTTTTCGCTATGTTTCGTCCAGTACCTTCCCGTTGCGTGGTAT
>NW_009258179.1:3823-6799 GCF_000149755.1 Phytophthora sojae
TAGCCTTCAACGCCGACAGCCTTGGCCGTTCCATGATTCGCATTGCTAAGTACTAGTATCTGGTCGACGAAATTGCAATAAAACATAAATAAACGTTAGCAACGCCACCGCTGGTGCACGGCCACAGAAACTATCACATGATAGAGCAAAACTCTGTAGTCAGTAATACACTTACGAGTTTACTACGTATCTAATGCACGCAACGACACGAGTCTGTATGAACAGCAACCGACGATATGCAACTACAGCCCTGATATCAGACCAATAGGGCACCCAAACTTGGATTTCAATGCCCCACGCCACGATGTACTCCCCAACTTTCCCTCCAATTATTCTAAAAGGGTACCACAAGAAACTTATGCGCATGTTGTTAGTTTTGCACGTACCGTAGAATCTCCTAGCTTACAGCCTACACCTACCAAAGCTGTGTCAACCGATACTGCTTCAACACGCTTAAATATGTATATACGAAGCACGTAAAAATACTGAATTTCATACAACGGCGTTAGTCGATTCATCACGTTTTGCTACGGCACAAACGAGCAAGGACTGTCATGGTTACTGCCTTTACCACCCCCGCAGCAGATTCGTGAATGTAGTGAAAGTAACTCGGGCTTGTGCTAGCATGCAGTGCAAAATGTATCTCTTTGGCTCTTTTCAAAAAATAATGCCAAATCAGCCCACTTGATTGGCTGTATTAGGTTGAAGATGGCTGGTCCCACTCCCTGATTGCACAACCGGTGTTACACCGGTTGTGGAGCCCTCTTTACTCTCTTCAAAACCGGTAGTGTACCGGTGGACATACCGGTTTGTGACATCTGTCCCTCAATCGTCAGTTCTAACGAACTGCGAACTGCGAACTCCCTCCCCCCTAGAAATTCGACACACACCCCCAGGAACGGAGCCGGCGTGGTTGTAGGATATGCATGTTCAGGAGTTCGGTTGCTTCTGTTGGTACAGCCACGCGGCGGGTATAGCTGTGACTTCGTGACATCTGCGTTTCACTGATAGCTGTATTCCACTGAGAAACGACTCGAGCAATACGCTCTCTACTCCACAAGAAACGAGCTGGCAACCGTGCTACTGATATTGCAAGATTTATCCGTTTTTCGCTATGTTTCGTCCAGTACCTTCCCGTTGCGTGGTATGTTGGGCATTAGCGACAGCTCATTGTGGTAGAATGGTCTTCAGGTGTTGCACAGCTTGCTTCCTCGTCATGTCCTCCCCAACGTACCGTTTGTGGGTCATTTGGGTGTACTTGATAAGCGCGTCCCAGTTCACATGACTCTTGTTCCGGCGGAAGATCTCGAGCTCATTCGCAACCTTCTCGATGCTCAGCCTTTTTCCGAGCCAGTGTTCCAGCCATTCCGTCGCCTCGTCCTGCGTGCGCGCGATGCCCTTGATGTTAGCAAACGCTCTCTCTTCCTCAACATCGTCCAGGACTGCTGCATTGTCAGTCCGCAGGAAGCGTTCGGCGTTCTTTTGAGCAGCATTGATCGGGTGTTCCACGGTCCTGTCGAGCTTCGTCGTGGGCACGAGAGCTTCGCTCGCTGCGAGGAGGGCGGCCGTAGCAACTAGCAGGAGGTAATACGAGCGCATAGCGAACTTGTGCGAGTTGGGATTGTCACTACTTGAGCGCGGGGAAGGAAGTTGTGGAATGAGTCTTGGAGCAAGCTGCTACATGAATCCCATGCTCGCTCATCGATTTGAGCAGCCTTTTCGGGTTGTACAGACAATCCTCTTTGGAGTGATATCCCGAATAGGGATACCCTCTGGTTAGCACTAATGGAGGCTCTCCCAATGACCGACGACATACAAATTCAAGTCAAAACATCCTCTAACCTCCGGATAGTGCTTAGTGATACGAGATTGGACTTTATCACTATCAAGAGACCGTTAACTATGAGAATGTCCATTTCGTAAAGCATGTCCGACGTGGGTCGCTTGCGACCTTGAATGGACTTGGATTCTCCGAGTTCGCGGATATATTATTTTAATAAACTTACAAGTTTTGCATGACGAGATTCTGGAACGTGCATTTATCGTGTTTGCCTGGGCGCTAGACTAGATTTCGCGTTGTAGCTGCCTGTACAGTCCTCCCAGCTCCATCTGAATAGTGCCCAGTGTCTCACCACTTCTCGCGCCATATAGTAGTATATATTATAATGTCCAGCGCAACAACGGCTTGTATCTAGCGCTTCGACCCCGTATCGAGTGCAATACAAGGTCACCAAGTGCCTGAATGGTGGCAATATCAGTGATATAGTGATATTATATCACTACCGTGGTTCCTTGAACGACAATGTACCGCCGATATGGTACAGATCTAGATAGTGATGCCTCTGCATAGTGATAAAAACTAGTACAATGAGACAAGGTCGTAAAACCTCTCCTTACGGTAAGGAGAGGTTTTCAGATGGGACCCACACGGTTGTTTACTCGCGAAAATAAACGTGCAGTTGTAGAATTTTTGCGGAAATCGGTGGTGCTCCACCACCGATTTGGGAAATGCTAAAGCCACGAGACAAAGTACTAGAGACCCGTACTAATCCGGTACAGCCAATCTGATGCAGTTGGTAGCTGCAGTTTAGGCCCTGGCAATCACCATCTGCCGAATACTAGAGCCCCGAGACAGACGTGTAGTACCTGACGTACTAGGGCCCCGAGACGGACATGAAGTACATCAACTACTAGTTCCTCGAGATGGTCACCGAGTACGTAAAGTTCTAGCGCCTCTAGACGGCCATTGAGTACCCGAAGTGCTCGAGTCCCGAGGCAGATACCGATTGCCTGAAGTACTAGATCCCCGAGACGGCCATTCGTACTCCGAGTACATGCCGTACTAGAGCTCCGAGACGTACTCCGAGTACATGCCGTACTAGAGCCTCGAGACGTACGAAGGTACTACAGCCCCGACATGGAAATGGAGCATCTGTAGTACACGAGCCGCGAGACGGACACGGAAAACATGCAGTT
>NW_009258180.1:0-5446 GCF_000149755.1 Phytophthora sojae
AATGGTAGTTCATACAGTTAGAAATAAGCACCACGGTAGTCTGCAAAAGCTACTTGACGTACACGCGCAGCAATTTCACCCCTGCCGCCTCTGTCGTTCACACCACCGTATTGTCCCGGTGTCACCGCCGCCGCACCAGCTGTATTTAGCACCGCCATTTGGCCGTCGCAGAAATCTAATCAAACGACCAGTAGCGGTATGATGGCGCCGGCAAAACTGCGCGTTGCTCAACTCCGTTTGCGTAAGGGTATGCGCCTTTAATGGCGCCGCGGTGTCCTGGCGGCAGCCCCAACCCGCGCGTGCTGTTGGCAGCGTGGACACTTTGGCCGCAGTGATGGTCTGCACCCAGCACTACTCAAGCCTGCATCCAGCACTACTCAGGTTACCACCTGCGTAATCTTGTTGCTGGCAGCGTGCTCGCTGCCCGGCACATTTTGCGTGGGGATATTGCCGATGATGGCGCCGTGGTGTCCTGGCACCTGAAAAGCCAAGCTAATAGTAGTAAACGTCGATCGCCATGACCATCACGTGACCCTCCCCCTGTACTACTCACTGGTGCGTCACCACTAACTGTATACTGCTGTTGGGTGAACAGTTGGGTGAACACACGACGAGCGGTGCATTCGCCGCTACATCCTATATTGTCCCGGATCAAAGACGGCGCGCTAAAGGGAGGAGGTTAATGCAGAGATTTTGGCCGCAACGAAGAGCTATTCAAACGGCCACTAATGTAGCGATGGCGCACCGGACGCACACTGTCTGGCTGCCTTCATGTGAGGATTTGTTTCGAGTCATCGCTGCAGTGACTTCTTAGAAAGGGTTAGCAATAATTCATGTTATTATTTCTGAAACCAGACACATTGCTGCTTCAATACATGACGCTTTTGTGAGTAATAAAAATGCGTATGTTCCTTCCACAGCGCACAGTTTATTTTCTTGACTTGTATGTACACTAAAAGGGTGGGCTCGTCCGGAACCAAATAGCTCGATAACCCCCCCCCACACCACTTATCGTTTGTTCGCCCAACAGCAGTGTACAGTTAGTGGTGACGCACCAGTGAGTAGTACAGGGGGAGGGTCACGTGATGGTCATGGCGATCGACGTTTACTACTATTAGCTTGGCTTTTCAGGTGCCAGGACACCACGGCGCCATCATCGGCAATATCCCCACGCAAAATGTGCCGGGCAGCGAGCACGCTGCCAGCAACAAGATTACGCAGGTGGTAACCTGAGTAGTGCTGGATGCAGGCTTGAGTAGTGCTGGGTGCAGACCATCACTGCGGCCAAAGTGTCCACGCTGCCAACAGCACGCGCGGGTTGGGGCTGCCGCCAGGACACCGCGGCGCCATTAAAGGCGCATACCCTTACGCAAACGGAGTTGAGCAACGCGCAGTTTTGCCGGCGCCATCATACCGCTACTGGTCGTTTGATTAGATTTCTGCGACGGCCAAATGGCGGTGCTAAATACAGCTGGTGCGGCGGCGGTGACACCGGGACAATACGGTGGTGTGAACGACAGAGGCGGCAGGGGTGAAATTGCTGCGCGTGTACGTCAAGTAGCTTTTGCAGACTACCGTGGTGCTTATTTCTAACTGTATGAACTACCATTTCCGCTTGTTCTAGATCCTCTTCCTACCACACGTATTGTTTTAGGTACGTGCGTCGCTATCGATCGGCAGCGCACCCATTCAGGCAAAACGCAAATTTTGCGGTTAGCTGCAGCGTATCCAAGCTTTTGCGGTCTTTTTGCTTCCTCTATTTCTACCAATAATCGCTCAGAGAGTTTCGCCTATGTCTTCGGTTTTGCTAATCCCGCCAATCACAGGTAGCGATCGTGATAACGCTGTGTGGTGATTGGCTGGTCAATGTAGCAGCGGGCGGCAATTGGTGGAATTAACTAAAGCTTTGGGCGCCAAACCGCGATCTTGCGCGCGCGGCGCCGCTTCAAATCAATCGCTCACTTCCGATTTTGCCGGCTCCTGCAAACTGCGCCAGCGTTTTGCCACCAAGCTACTCGGCGCCCTACTCACGAACCCCATGCTCACGGATGCTGCCAAGCTGAAGACCCCCATGCCCATGACGAGTCCCGCGTCTGGGCAGACGCCACAAGGAGCACGTCCACCGAGCAACGTCCCGCCCTGTTCGCCTCCAGCAACACGAAGGCCCGTTGCGCACCGTGCGCGTCGACATGGTCTCGATACTGGCCGTCATGATCGAAGTCAGCCCCGCGAAGCTCACACCCTTGCCCGCTGAGTAATGCACCCGAGGGCTTCTTCGAAGCCACTGGACGCCGTGCTCGACGTCGGAGTCGCTGAGCTTTGTTCTTGGTGTCGGAGCCGCTGACGCCATGCTTGTCGTCGGTGCTGGTGAGCGTCATGCTCGACGTCGTCGTTGCCGGATCTCGGTATACTACTGAGCCTCGTTCGTGGCGGCAAAGCCGCAGAGCGCCATGCATGTCGTCGGTGCTGGTGTGCGTCATGCTTGGCGTCTACATCCGAGCTGTTGGACGCTGTACTCGACGTCGGTGCTGCTGGACATCGTAGTTGGCGTCGGTTGCTGAACCCTACGATCGATGTCTACGTCGCAGCCGCGGAACGCTTTGCTACAGCTGGACACCGAGCTTGGCGTCATACGAGACGACATCCCCAAGTTCATGCCGCCATGCCGGGCGTGGTGCACCTGCGCCGGCGGAATCCTGCCCGCCACAGTACGATTGCTACTTCTACACGGCTGGATAGCACGCTACGGAGGTTTCTCCGGCTGCCACACCACTAAGCAGTAGGGCGCTGTACTGCGTGAGCTTCGCCAACGACTTGGGTATCAGGTCTGCGTTTGACCGTGGGCGTGGCCAAGCTTCTCGATACCAAGTATCATCTCGGCAGACATCGGGACTGGGGCCACTGCATCCCATGGCTACCGAAAGTGCGCAGCATCTGCCCTTCAACGCTGCTGAAGGTCATCATTCTGGGCAGTGTGCGCACGGCCATCATGGTGGGAGAGGCTGCCACCTTGAAGGCGATGACTGTTGTGCAGGTTGTTTTACAGCAGGCTGCTGACGACTATGGTGAACGAGGTAGCCGACACCACCACGCTGCTTCTGGACGTCGTAGTCAACCCCGAGACCACCTTCAGATGAATTGACAAGACGCCGGGCGACTCCACGCACGTCCTGGACGCGTTGTCCACGCGGAACGACCAATGGCAGCACCGAGCCGACTGACCGACGAGATTGCACTATTGCGTTGGTAGGAACGGCAGCTAGATAATCTGTAAATCCCACTACATTATAACCAGCGACCAATGTGCAACTCAACTTTGCGCACGCATCAGCTCTGTACACACGGAATAACAATTTGGCAAGGTAGCATAGGAAGCATCCTTCGTATATTTACATATTAAAGCATTGCCAACCTACTCACACGGAAGTATCGTTCAGATCGCTCACGATCGATCGAGCGGCGCGAGGTCGGGGTTGCTCTGTCGGAGTGTTTGAGGGTACCATGGACGTCTCCTTCAACTTATACAGCGATGATGATGTACGGAGGTTGCCTTTCTCTGAGAAGAGTTGGTTAGGAACGTAGTAGCGATGAAACTTTTCCCAACATGTCAGGTCCGTCTCCGTGCACATATACGGCTTGATTTCTTGCTGGTAAATGCTGCGGCAAAGCCAAACATTATGTCTACCGCAATAGTCGGTCTTTTCCGTCGCGTATCGATCCTCCCAGCGACAGACAACACACGCGCGCCGCTTTCTACTGCAATCACCGAGGGCTTGTCGTGATGTCACAGCAACACACCGCTTGTGGGGGCTTCCGTCAGGAATGGTAGACTGCGGTACTGCTGTCGAAAGAACTAGCAAAGGGATTGGCTCGTCGGAACCAACGACATCAAACGCAATACGGCCATCACTCGGCGAATCGACCCATTTGCCAGAAATTAGCTCCGATGAAAGTTGAATCATGAAATCCCTGTGCGAATCGCGGTCTTTAGACATATCTACCACCTGACGGCGCGTTAGATACGCGTTTGATCTGGCAATATCGATGAGGCCAAGCGCCAGTTTCTTATGCCACGGCTTGAACGAGCTGCCGTCAGCAATGGAGAAACGCGCCCGAGTCTGGTCGAGTCTGTCGACGCCTTGCATGTGCGCATTATACTCTTTCACACACATAGATGCCGGGTAAGTTTGCTTAGTCGCTCCCACTTGGCGATCCACAGTCCCTATCACCGACGAATCAGCGTTCGAAATGACCTGAACAATACTCCCATCGCACCACGACGCAGCCACGATACTGTGCTCGGAAGACACACCTTGCCGATAATCGCCTCGAGTTGCGGAGTTCTTGTCTAGTACTGTGTGTTTGGGGAAGTGCTTGCTTGTACCCCTCACCGTACCTCGTGCGTAGAGTCCTTTAAGTCGCAGCGCCTGCAATAGTTGGACCGAAGTATAGTAGTTATCCATGTTCACGATTCGATTGGATCCATAGAGAGGCCGAACCGCTTCAAGAACGAGCTTCCGGACAGCAGACACCTTCGCTGTCGCTAGTTCTCCACTAAGTTCTTCTGCCGAACCTGTGGGCACAACGCCCTGCAGCCTGTCAGCCATAGTACTACTGCAATGAAATCGAAAATTCACAGCAATCCATGTCGTACCACAACACAACACGTAAAGCCGGAAGTGATACTTCCCTGTTGGCTTCATCGGGTTATAGACAATAACATGGCGCCCGAACTTTGAGCGGCATGCGATACTGCACTCATCGAGGGCAACCTCCCCCCCCCAGCTCAATATATTTTCCCCCAGTACACGTGAGCAAATTCAAGAGGGGCCGAATGTGCGCGGCAGGATCAGTCTGAGCAGATGGAGGCGCAGCCCGGAAGCAAAACACTTTTCGAAGCAGCTTGAAACGCCTCAGTGGCATGACTTTCTCCAACCCCGACGAGGTTTGGTTGCCCAGTATTATATCCTCTGGTTGCGGCCCCCAGTAGTTAGAGTATTCACCTCTGTCCGTGATCGTCATGAAAAATAGAATTCCAATGAACTTCATCAGCTCCGCCAATGTCACAGGATGTGCCAGGTTGATGCCCTTGATCTTTGCGTACGCATTGCACTCATTGACCACTTGCTGCCAAACGTACAGTGGTATGTACACCAGAAAACTCGATGACGCAGAATGAGTAAACAGGTGCGTATATTCAGGCCGCACACGAGTTACATTTGCTCCATTTTTCCTGTCGTACAAGTCATGGGGGGCTTTCATCTCAACGCGGGGGTCGAACCGCATACTTTTTACAGTCTCAACCTCTTTCAATGTTGTCGGGAGTGGCTGATCGGGGTCAAACTCCACGGGTCCCTCCTCTACCTCAACAAGGTCTTCTAGAGAAACACTCTTGGGAGGTCTTCATCGTCTTCTGCGTGCGCGGTTGTCAATGCTGTCCAGGTTG
>NW_009258181.1:0-3192 GCF_000149755.1 Phytophthora sojae
ACCAGGCAGGTAGATAAGCTGTGGCACGTTGATGCGTTGGTTGCATTGTATTTTTTGGTAGCACTGACGTGAAACTACGCAGTGATACTACACATCCTCTTGTATCGAACCATCTTCTTGATAGGTTTTCATTTCTAGTTGATGGTGGTTTCAGATCCTGAAACCGTGATTGGATTGATGGTGCGCTCGCTCGCTGCCTCTCAACCTTGTGAGAGACTACTGAGTGGTAATGGCTTCGTCCATCATCCAGCCTCCGCGCTGCCCCAACTCTCTCACTTTCCAATTCGCCACCCCACAACACTCCACCACTAAACCGACCGAGCCCACACCCGAGCTGGCCTCCGCCTTCAACATGCACTCCAAGCTCCTCGCCGTGCTCAGCCTGTGCGTCGCCGCCTCCGTGCTGCAGGCGACCGACGCTGGTGCCGCCGCTCCTGCAGGCCTCTCGCCGCACCGCCACCTCGGCGCCAAGCAGGAAGACTACGGACACCACCCGCGCCACCACGACCACGACCACGACCACGATCACCGCAAGAAGCACCGCCACCACGATCACGACAAGTACTACCGTCGCCGTCTCGAAGACGCCAAGAAGGCCACCGAGTCCTCGGACTACGACTACGGCAAGGACAACTACGGCAAGGACCGCAAGGACGACTACAGCTACGGCAAGGACGACTACGGCAAGGACGACTACAGCTACGGCAAGGACGACTACGGCAAGGATGACTACGGCCACCACCACAAGGACGTCTACGAGTACAAGGGCTACGACGACTACGGCTACGGTCACGGCAAGGATTACTACGGGAAGGTCTACTATGGCAAGGATTACTACGGCAAGGCCTACTATGGCCAGAGCTACTATGGGAAGAACGACTACGGCAAGGACTACTATGGAAAAGACTACTACGGCAAGAACTACTACTATGACAAAAACTACGACGACAAGGACTACTATGGCAAGGACTACTACGGCCGTGGCAAGGACTACTACGGCCGTGGCGACGACTACTACGGCAAGGACGTCTACAGCTACGGCAAGGACGACTACGACTACGGCTACGGCTACTACCCCGACTACTCGTTCGGAGGCGGCTATGGATACGGATACTACCCGGACTACTACTCGTCCTACGGCGGCGACTACAGCTTCGGCTACGGCTACGGATTCCCCGGCAACTACGGCTACGCTGGCTATGGCTACGGCTATGGGTACCCTGGTTTTGGCTTCGGCTTTGAGTCCGCACCGACGGGTGGCGACGCTGGGCAGCAGGAGACTGGAGGTGCGAGTCCTGTCACCACCACGGAAGACGTTGCCTCCAAGTCGGCGGAGAAGGACAGCAAGACGCCGTCCAAGGGATCCGCCAAGTCCGGCGCTGCGGACAAGTCCAAGGGCAAGGGCAAGTAAAGTAAAGTAACGTAACGTAAACCAGCGTAAGAGGCGCGTGCGTCCGTGCGAAGGCAAGAAGTCGAAGTACCGTAGACGATGGGCGAGGATGTAGCCCACGGCAAGTGTACTGTCGTGTACACCATGTAGCGTTGATAAAAACTGGCAGTGGTAGTACTAGTAGTAAGTAGTAGTAATACGCCGCCAATGGATGTCATCTTTCTTTTTGCGAACGTTTATTTATGTGTGAGGTTAGTGGTGTTAGAACACTCTTCTACCGCATGTTACTTAGTCGGTGAAACAAGCGCTGGACACAGTATATAGCCCACCTTTGATTCGCATTGGGCAGATTGAAGACGACTAAATAACATTTAGAGCAGTTCAGATGAGTAGTTGGAGCTGTTAGACGTTTAGAACAGTACAGATAAGTACTAGTAGTATAGTATCTCTGAAACGAAACCAGGCAGGTAGATAAGCTGTGGCACGTTGATGCGTTGGTTGTATTGTATTTTTTGGTAGCACTGACGTGAAACTACGCAGTGATACTACACATCCTCTTGTATCGAACCATCTTCTTGATAGGTTTTCATTTCTAGTTGATGGTGGTTTCAGATCCTGAAACCGTGATTGGATTGATGGTGCGCTCGCTCGCTGCCTCTCAACCTTGTGAGAGACTACTGAGTGGTAATGGCTTCGTCCATCATCCAGCCTCCGCGCTGCCCCAACTCTCTCACTTTCCAATTCGCCACCCCACAACACTCCACCACTAAACCGACCGAGCCCACACCCGAGCTGGCCTCCGCCTTCAACATGCACTCCAAGCTCCTCGCCGTGCTCAGCCTGTGCGTCGCCGCCTCCGTGCTGCAGGCGACCGATGCTGGTGCCGCCGCTCCTGCAGGCCTCTCGCCGCACCGCCACCTCGGCGCCAAGCAGGAAGACTACGGACACCACCCGCGCCACCACGACCACGACCACGACCACGATCACCGCAAGAAGCACCGCCACCACGATCACGACAAGTACTACCGTCGCCGTCTCGAAGACGCCAAGAAGGCCACCGAGTCCTCGGACTACGACTACGGCAAGGACAACTACGGCAAGGACCACAAGGACGACTACAGCTACGGCAAGGACGACTACGGCAAGGATGACTACAGCTACGGCAAGGACGACTACGGCAAGGACCGCAAGAACGACTACAGCTACGGCAAGGACGACTACGGCAAGGATGACTACAGCTACGGCAAGGACGACTACGGCAAGGATGACTACAGCTACGGCAAGGACGACTACGGCAAGGACCGCAAGGACGACTACAGCTACGGCAAGGACGACTACGGCAAGGATGACTACGGCCACCACCACATGGACGTCTACGAGTACAAGGGCTACGACGACTACGGCTACGGTCACGGCAAGGATTACTACGGGAAGGTCTACTATGGCAAGGATTACTACGGCAAGGCCTACTATGGCCAGAGCTACTACGGGAAGAACGACTACGGCAAGGACTACTATGGAAAAGACTACTACGGCAAGAACTACTACTATGACAAAAACTACGACGACAAGGACTACTATGGCAAGGACTACTACGGCCGTGGCAAGGACTACTACGGCCGTGGCGACGACTACTACGGCAAGGACGTCTACAGCTACGGCAAGGACGACTACGACTACGGCTACGGCTACTACCCCGACTACTCGTTCGGAGGCGGCTATGGATACGGATACTACCCGGACTACTACTCGTCCTACGGCGGCGACTACAGCTTCGGCTACGGCTACGGATTCCCCGGCAA
>NW_009258181.1:6192-8380 GCF_000149755.1 Phytophthora sojae
CTACGGCAAGAACTACTACTATGACAAAAACTACGACGACAAGGACTACTATGGCAAGGACTACTACGGCCGTGGCAAGGACTACTACGGCCGTGGCGACGACTACTACGGCAAGGACGTCTACAGCTACGGCAAGGACGACTACGACTACGGCTACGGCTACTACCCCGGATACTCGTTCGGAGGCGGCTATGGATACGGATACTACCCGGACTACTACTCGTCCTACGGCGGCGACTACAGCTTCGGCTACGGCTACGGATTCCCCGGCAACTACGGCTACGCTGGCTATGGCTACGGCTATGGGTACCCTGGTTTTGGCTTCGGCTTTGAGTCCGCACCGACGGGTGGCGACTCTGGGCAGCAGGAGACTGGAGGTGCGAGTCCTGTCACCACCACGGAAGACGTTGCCTCCAAGTCGGCGGAGAAGGACAGCAAGACGCCGTCCAAGGGATCCGCCAAGTCCGGCGCTGCGGACAAGTCCAAGGGCAAGGGCAAGTAAAGTAAAGTAACGTAACGTAAACCAGCGTAAGAGGCGCGTGCGTCCGTGCGAAGGCAAGAAGTCGAAGTACCGTAGACGATGGGCGAGGATGTAGCCCACGGCAAGTGTACTGTCGTGTACACCATGTAGCGTTGATAAAAACTGGCAGTGGTAGTACTAGTAGTAAGTAGTAGTAATACGCCGCCAATGGATGTCATCTTTCTTTTTGCGAACGTTTATTTATGTGTGAGGTTAGTGGTGTTAGAACACTCTTCTACCGCATGTTACTTAGTCGGTGAAACAAGCGCTGGACACAGTATATAGCCCACCTTTGATTCGCATTGGGCAGATTGAAGACGACTAAATAACATTTAGAGCAGTTCAGATGAGTAGTTGGAGCTGTTAGACGTTTAGAACAGTACAGATAAGTACTAGTAGTATAGTATCTCTGAAACGAAACCAGGCAGGTAGATAAGCTGTGGCACGTTGATGTGTTGGTTGCATTGTATTTTTTGGTAGCACTGACGTGAAACTACGCAGTGATACTACACATCCTCTTGTATCGAACCATCTTCTCGATAGGTTTTCATTTCTAGTTGATGGTGGTTTCAGATCCTGAAACCGTGATTGGATTGATGGTGCGCTCGCTCGCTGCCTCTCAACCTTGTGAGAGACTACTGAGTGGTAATGGCTTCGACCATCATCCAGCCTCCGCGCGGCCCCAACTCTCTCACTTTCCAATTCGCCACCCCACAACACTCCACCACTAAACCGACCGAGCCCACACCCGAGCTGGCCTCCGCCTTCAACATGCACTCCAAGCTCCTCGCCGTGCTCAGCCTGTGCGTCGCCGCCTCCGTGCTGCAGGCGACCGATGCTGGTGCCGCCGCTCCTGCAGGCCTCTCGCCGCACCGCCACCTCGGCGCCAAGCAGGAAGACTACGGACACCACCCGCGCCACCACGACCACGACCACGACCACGATCACCGCAAGAAGCACCGCCACCACGATCACGACAAGTACTACCGTCGCCGTCTCGAAGACGCCAAGAAGGCCACCGAGTCCTCGGACTACGACTACGGCAAGGACAACTACGGCAAGGATGACTACGGCCACCACCACAAGGACGTCTACGAGTACAAGGGCTACGACGACTACGGCTACGGTCACGGCAAGGATTACTACGGGAAGGTCTACTATGGCAAGGATTACTACGGCAAGGCCTACTATGGCCAGAGCTACTACGGGAAGAACGACTACGGCAAGGACTACTATGGAAAAGACTACTACGGCAAGAACTACTACTATGACAAAAACTACGACGACAAGGACTACTATGGCAAGGACTACTACGGCCGTGGCAAGGACTACTACGGCCGTGGCGACGACTACTACGGCAAGGACGTCTACAGCTACGGCAAGGACGACTACGACTACGGCTACGGCTACTACCCCGACTACTCGTTCGGAGGCGGCTATGGATACGGATACTACCCGGACTACTACTCGTCCTACGGCGGCGACTACAGCTTCGGCTACGGCTACGGATTCCCCGGCAACTACGGCTACGCTGGCTATGGCTACGGCTATGGGTACCCTGGTTTTGGCTTCGGCTTTGAGTCCGCACCGACGGGTGGCGACGCTGGGCAGCAGGAGACTGGAGGTGCGAGTCCTGTCACCACCACGGAAGACGTGCCTCCAAGTCGG
>NW_009258182.1:0-5191 GCF_000149755.1 Phytophthora sojae
CCCCGTTCAGTCAAGCGACGGCTCGTTCGAATATAGTCCCCATATTTGCCGAGGCCTCGCGCCCGCGGCTTTCCGATGCTCCAACCCAGCGCACGTCTCCCCCTCCCCCCTTTGGTGCAGCCCGCGTGCACGTCGCTCGTCACGGATCCGAACCGTTGTCGCCTACCGAATCGAATGAGCGTCCGAGTGCACTGCGTCTTCGGTCTGTCTGTAAACCAGCGCCAGCTCGCTCCGCCCAACTCAGCCAGGTCGGCTGTCAAGAGGCTCCGGTTGGCTTCAGCTAACCGTTGTATACTGGTAGAAGGCACTAGTTCGAGGATAATTGAAGCTCAGCAACGAATCTGATACGATACGACGCATCACTCTCAAACTGAAGTGAGTCGTTATCGGGCTGTTACCGACGAGAGCGGTACGTAATGAGACTTTCCGGTGGCAAACTCTGAGATATCTGCACACGCCTCGGCCATTGGCGGACCTCGTCAGTGAGTGGCGCTGAGTGGGCGCGCAGTAGTTACAGTATAAACCCTTCGGGCATACAAATTACGAACGGGTCGGTCACGTGTGTGTGCGCCCGTGTTACCCACGTTGAAGCGCAAGTGGATAGAAGATAAGTATCACCCCGTTTGTGTTGGTACCGATCTGTTGGACTTTTACTGTTCGTTTGTGACGACACTTTCGCAGATTGGCATGTGAATGTAGTCTACCTAGAACGTTCATATAGATCGATACAGGTTTGTCAAAACAGTTTGTACTAACAGCAAGAAGAGCAGCAAAATACTGTGCAGTTGCAGCCCAGTCGGCCGCCTTATGCCGTCGTCAACGGAGCAGTGCAGCCACTACGCTCGGTACTGACGGCTGCGTCGATGGTCAGTGAGGGACTGCTGCACGCTGTTACATGTATTAGTAGTTGAGGTCCACCCGGTTCCGTCCGAATCTTATGCATGCACGGTAGATCCACGTGCCAACATCGCTAGCTTACGGCGCTCTTGGATGGAAAAGCAAAAAGCAACGTCTATTGACAACGTAGCAATTCAAAAGTCTGTGCAGAAGTGTAAGTAAGGCACGGCGAGGGCGAAGTCACCGTAGCTCCAGTAGTGTCATGTACCTCAACCCCGAGGCCAAGCTAGGCGGATTCGCGACGACACCGCCAGCAACACTCAGCGGGCATGCAGCAAGTTAGCAGGGCTGCGGCAAGTTGCCCGGCGAACGTGGCTGCGACTCACGACGCGGCGAACGCGGCTGCGACTTACGAGGCGAAGACGGTCGCGAGTGGCGAGGCGAGCGCGGCTCGGAGTTGCGAGGCCGACGGCCCGGTTCAACCGTAGCCCATCCGTAGCTTTCATGGTCGCGGTCGTCGTGGTGACCGTGCCACGCCGGTGCCGCCGTCGGACTGGCGGGGTGGCCCCAGTGGCGAGGAGCACGCGGAGGCGCGGTGGTCCTCCATTCGTAGTCCTCGTAGTCGCGACCATCGTGGTATCCATAGTCATGAACATCGTGGTGACCGCGTCTCGCAGGCGCGAACATCGGGCTCGACGGGTGGCCCCAGTGGCGAGGCGAACGTGGAGGTGTGGTGGGACTCCATCGGTCGCTCTCGTAGTCGCGGCCGTCATGGCGCCCCCGCCCCGCAGGCGTCACAACGGAGAGATGGTCGCCGTGGTTCGGCGAACGAGGTCGCTGAGGGGAACCGTGTTGCGGTGAACGCGGCGTCGGGCTGCGTCGGTTCGTCTCATGGTCACCGCCATGGTCATGGCCACGGTCACCACCGTGGCGGGACTCGTGTCCGTTCCCCCTCTGCGGCTCGGCCTTGGGCGACGACGGGTGCCGCGCGTGTTGGAGCGGCGATTGAGGGCGAGGCGAGGTGGGCCCTCCAGCAGGAGCCGGAATGGCAGGCACTTGCTCGGATATCTGCACTCGCAAATTGCGGACGGCCGACTTGGACTCCGTTTCAACCGACGCATCGGTCGCGGAGGCAACGCCAAGAAAAGTAGCGACGGCCAGGGTTGTCAGGAGCTTCATGGTGGAGGCGGTGGCTGCTGCGTAGAGCGAGTGGTGGGTACTTGGGTCGGGGTCGAACCGAGTTGGTAAATTGAAGAATGAAGAGAGAGAGGACCGCCGATCGATCGGCTTCGTTTGGTACGATAGCAGTTTTGTCGTCGTCTTTGAATGATGAAGCGGTACACGTGTTTTCGCCCGTAAACTTTCGCCCGTTGCAAGCGTGGCGTCCGGGCCATGTTGGCGCGAACACTAGCGGCAGTTGGAGCGGTTAAAAGTGATAGAAGCGGTGTGACCCCCGTTCAGTCAAGCGACGGCTCGTTCGAATATAGTCCCCATATTTGCCGAGGCCTCGCGCCCGCGGCTTTCCGATGCTCCAACCCAGCGCACGTCTCCCCCTCCCCCCTTTGGTGCAGCCCGCGTGCACGTCGCTCGTCACGGATCCGAACCGTTGTCGCCTACCGAATCGAATGAGCGTCCGAGTGCACTGCGTCTTCGGTCTGTCTGTAAACCAGCGCCAGCTCGCTCCGCCCAACTCAGCCAGGTCGGCTGTCAAGAGGCTCCGGTTGGCTTCAGCTAACCGTTGTATACTGGTAGAAGGCACTAGTTCGAGGATAATTGAAGCTCAGCAACGAATCTGATACGATACGACGCATCACTCTCAAACTGAAGTGAGTCGTTATCGGGCTGTTACCGACGAGAGCGGTACGTAATGAGACTTTCCGGTGGCAAACTCTGAGATATCTGCACACGCCTCGGCCATTGGCGGACCTCGTCAGTGAGCGGCGCTGAGTGGGCGCGCAGTAGTTACAGTATAAACCCTTCGGGCATACAAATTACGAACGGGTCGGTCACGTGTGTGTGCGCCCGTGTTACCCACGTTGAAGCGCAAGTGGATAGAAGATAAGTATCACCCCGTTTGTGTTGGTACCGATCTGTTGGACTTTTACTGTTCGTTTGTGACGACACTTTCGCAGATTGGCATGTGAATGTAGTCTACCTAGAACGTTCATATAGATCGATACAGGTTTGTCAAAACAGTTTGTACTAACAGCAAGAAGAGCAGCAAAATACTGTGCAGTTGCAGCCCAGTCGGCCGCCTTATGCCGTCGTCAACGGAGCAGTGCAGCCACTACGCTCGGTACTGACGGCTGCGTCGATGGTCAGTGAGGGACTGCTGCACGCTGTTACATGTATTAGTAGTTGAGGTCCACCCGGTTCCGTCCGAATCTTATGCATGCACGGTAGATCCACGTGCCAACATCGCTAGCTTACGGCGCTCTTGGATGGAAAAGCAAAAAGCAACGTCTATTGACAACGTAGCAATTCAAAAGTCTGTGCAGAAGTGTAAGTAAGGCACGGCGAGGGCGAAGTCACCGTAGCTCCAGTAGTGTCATGTACCTCAACCCCGAGGCCAAGCTAGGCGGATTCGCGACGACACCGCCAGCAACACTCAGCGGGCATGCAGCAAGTTAGCAGGGCTGCGGCAAGTTGCCCGGCGAACGTGGCTGCGACTCACGACGCGGCGAACGCGGCTGCGACTTACGAGGCGAAGACGGTCGCGAGTGGCGAGGCGAGCGCGGCTCGGAGTTGCGAGGCCGACGGCCCGGTTCAACCGTAGCCCATCCGTAGCTTTCATGGTCGCGGTCGTCGTGGTGACCGTGCCACGCCGGTGCCGCCGTCGGACTGGCGGGGTGGCCCCAGTGGCGAGGAGCACGCGGAGGCGCGGTGGTCCTCCATTCGTAGTCCTCGTAGTCGCGACCATCGTGGTATCCATATCCGTAGCTTTCATGGTCGCGGTCGTCGTGGTGACCGTGCCACGCCGGTGCCGCCGTCGGACTGGCGGGGTGGCCCCAGTGGCGAGGAGCACGCGGAGGCGCGGTGGTCCTCCATTCGTAGTCCTCGTAGTCGCGACCATCGTGGTATCCATAGTCATGAACATCGTGGTGACCGCGTCTCGCAGGCGCGAACATCGGGCTCGACGGGTGGCCCCAGTGGCGAGGCGAACGTGGAGGTGTGGTGGGACTCCATCGGTCGCTCTCGTAGTCGCGGCCGTCATGGCGCCCCCGCCCCGCAGGCGTCACAACGGAGAGATGGTCGCCGTGGTTCGGCGAACGAGGTCGCTGAGGGGAACCGTGTTGCGGTGAACGCGGCGTCGGGCTGCGTCGGTTCGTCTCATGGTCACCGCCATGGTCATGGCCACGGTCACCACCGTGGCGGGACTCGTGTCCGTTCCCCCTCTGCGGCTCGGCCTTGGGCGACGACGGGTGCCGCGCGTGTTGGAGCGGCGATTGAGGGCGAGGCGAGGTGGGCCCTCCAGCAGGAGCCGGAATGGCAGGCACTTGCTCGGATATCTGCACTCGCAAATTGCGGACGGCCGACTTGGACTCCGTTTCAACCAACGCATCGGTCGCGGAGGCAACGCCAAGAAAAGTAGCGACGGCCAGGGTTGTCAGGAGCTTCATGGTGGAGGCGGTGGCTGCTGCGTAGAGCGAGTGGTGGGTACTTGGGTCGGGGTCGAACCGAGTTGGTAAATTGAAGAATGAAGAGAGAGAGGACCGCCGATCGATCGGCTTCGTTTGGTACGATAGCAGTTTTGTCGTCGTCTTTGAATGATGAAGCGGTACACGTGTTTTCGCCCGTAAACTTTCGCCCGTTGCAAGCGTGGCGTCCGGGCCATGTTGGCGCGAACACTAGCGGCAGTTGGAGCGGTTAAAAGTGATAGAAGCGGTGTGACCCCCGTTCAGTCAAGCGACGGCTCGTTCGAATATAGTCCCCATATTTGCCGAGGCCTCGCGCCCGCGGCTTTCCGATGCTCCAACCCAGCGCACGTCTCCCCCTCCCCCCTTTGGTGCAGCCCGCGTGCAGGGGCTGTCGCTAGCTGTACTTCGTCGAGCCGTGTTGATCGCTTTGAGGGCAAGCACGGGACAGATGACCGGGTCTCCAGACGCGTGCATCGTGCGCCATGCACCGCGCCCAAACTGGTCGTTCTTCGCTCCTTCCAAACCGATGGTGACTGCGGTAGCGCGAGATTCACTGACTGGTCTTCCTTCGGCATTGGAGAAGAAGACATCTTGATGCTTGAGGCAGTAAAAATGCCGCTGCTGTCCGATTCGCAGATACGACCTCCGAAGTAGGAAGAAGATGCCAATTAGCACGCTGCCCCAGGAGTTGTTGGTGCGGCTGATGTAGGTCGAGG
>NW_009258183.1:0-4952 GCF_000149755.1 Phytophthora sojae
TACTTCTCTCTCTCTCTTCTTCGGGCAAATATCTTCTGTTCACTATGTTTGGGGTCAAAATGTCTTGTCTTGAGTATACCTTGGGATCAGCGGTCCAAACTTGCGATCGGCTTGCGAATCCATTGTCGCACGGCGCCGAAAGTGCCAATAGTGGGTCCTTAGACTTGGTTTAGTATGGTGCAGGACTCCCTCTCGACTCCTCGAAAGTATCCAGTCTTTGCATCCACAACGGTTCTTCAAGGTCACGCATCACTTTGATTGCAGACTGACTGCGAACTGACTCGAATCCCTGAGAATCAGGTGACACTCAGGGTCATCTTCTGAAATCCTGGGAACTCTGAGGAATCTTGGGGAACTGTAGGGATTCTTGGGTGTTGGCTCGGGAAACACTTAAGTTCAGTATAGAGAGTCTGGATTTATGGTCCAAACCCAGAGAATCATCTTTGGAACTCTGGGTCACCAGTACTCAGGGAGGTGAACTCTGGGTCATCGTGCGGCACTCTGGGTTTCCGTGCAGCACTCTGGGTAACAAGTCTGCTACATTGCAGGCCTGCGTGCATCTCCACAAAGCCACACTTTTAGCGGGTTTAGCGGCCTCCTGCGCATGATCACGGTGGTAGTGGGTTGATTCTCAGGGTAATTTGATCCTCTGGGGCACTCTGAGCCACTGCAAGATGAGGTGTACTCTGGGATACATTCTCCAGAGACACTTTCCGCCAGACTTTAGGCACTCATCGTAAGGGAAAGTCCGCGGCTGGACTGAGTGTTCTCTGAAATTCTGGGCGTGCACTCCCAGGATTCACACTTCCAGCCAGTTGGGCCCATCTGCGGTCAGACGCTGGATTCATCCCGAGAAATCACTTCTCTCCCACAGTCGCCATCCATGTCACACGGGTACAGCCGCGCCGTATCCAAGTCATCCACCAATCAGCATCCATACAAACTCCAGGTCACAGAGGTGACGGCACATCGTCGGCAATTTTCTGGAGACCGCCTCGGGTCACCAGCCTTCCTGAACGGACGGCTTACGAGTGGAGACGCAAGTTCCAGCGAGACTACAGTTACGCCCGAGCATGTGCCGAGGATCTCCAGAAGAAGGCGAAGCGCGCCCGGTCTAAGGAGCAGACCCGGAAGTGGAACGAACTATCGGAGCGACTCAAGTCTGGATTCGAGAAGGGAGATGCCGTATGGCTCTACATCCCGAAGGTCCAGCCTGGATTTAGCCGAAAACTGGCACACCTGTGGCATCGCCCGTTCTGCATTGGTGAGATTTGAGATGATTTTCGGGTGCGCCTCAAGATCGAGGACGCCGGTTACCCGGTTCCCCATGGGTCCATGTGAGTCGTCTCAAACCGAGGGCAGCCTTCCCGAAACGGCCCACGATTGAGCTGGACCTCGATGATGAGGATGATTTCGACGCTGCGCTATTGCCCCAGGACAGTTGGGAACCCGATCATGCCAATGATGAGTACGAGGTCGAGAAGATCCTGGATTTGAGATGGATCAAGAGGACGCGGATATCTAAGCGCACTCGAGAATACCTGATCAAGTGGAAGGGGTATGCAGACCCTGAATGGATCCCGTTGTCCCAACTCAGCTGCGGGGCGCTACTGTACGAGTTCAACCAAGAGGCGAAGGCTAAGGCACGTTTTCAGGCTATGCAAACCGGAGATGATCACCCCAGGCAATAGCCATCCTGAATGGAGGAAGCTCAACCGACCGTACCCGCCAGTTGCGAGACGACTGAACATGTTTTGGTTACGAATGGAAATTTGGAGAGTATCGAGTGGAGACGACGCACTTTCAGGGTGCGGACGCTGTGATGAACCTAAGTGTAACGGTGAATGCGACGAAAGAGGGGTCGTTGAGATGA
This sequence comes from Phytophthora sojae, assembly GCF_000149755.1. Lineage (NCBI taxonomy): Eukaryota > Oomycota > Peronosporomycetes > Peronosporales > Peronosporaceae > Phytophthora > Phytophthora sojae. The sequence goes on from NW_009258183.1 coordinate 1,874, forward strand.
TGAGAACAAGGAAAACGGAAATGACAACGAGTTTTGGATTAGTGGGTGTTACGCTACGACATGCAGGATTGGGGTTGAGTTTCGAGCTCGACGCAGAGAACAGATCTCGGGCATGCTACGGGAACTTCTTGGAAACCAGGTAGCGGCGGCGGTCCGCCTTTGGCAGGAGTCGGAGGTCCAGCTGGGCCGGCGCGTGAGCGATGCGCTCCTCGTCCGAGGAGCAGGAGTTCCACTGCACCCGAGCGGGCTCCTGCTGGTCTGTCAGCGCGAGTTGCTCCTGCAGAGAGTACGGCTTGCTTTCGGCATTCTTGTGCGAGGGCGCCATCCAGATCCAGGAACAGCACTTGGCCGGGAACGCCCAGACCCCGGGCTCCTCGAGGTACGACTGCTCCAGACCGTCGTCGACCGCGGCGTCCAGCAATTTCTGGTAGTGACCCGGATGCTGTCACATTCGGATTTCCGAGTGTCAGCGAACTCCTCCGAATAGGCGTCCAACTGGTTGTAGATCGAGAATCAGTGACCAATCAGCCAGAATGTGCAGTGGTGGTCGCTCATGAAGGTGACGATCTCATTCAGGCACGCCAGAGCCTTCGTGCCGGCCTTCGGGGGCGCATGGCAGACCCGGAACTTGGATCGGTTATCGAACATCTCGTCCCAGGGTTTGGTACTCCACAGCTCCTTGAACGGCCCCGAACGCCAGCGTGCCCGAACGGCGTCGAGCTCCTCAGGCTTGGACAGATTCGGGGTGTAATCCGGGAATCCACTGGTTTGCTCGACTGCCTTGGTAGTACCGGGTTGGAATTTCACCAGTATCCCGTAATGGCGCCAGGAAGTGACCCCGCGACCCGGGACCTCGATAATTTGGAGCTCTTCTGGGGTCAGCTCGGCATGCTCCTTCCGGACGAGGGTGGACTGCGTGCGCCGTTAGGCTGCGCGCGGACGCTTGGCCGGAGGAGGGGCGACTTCAGGATCAGGATGCAGGGACCCGGTGGTACTTGAAGTAGTGGAAGACGTGCTGTTGCGGCGTTTGGCCTCCCGAGGGGGCGTGGTACGCAAGTCGAGCTTGGCCTTGAATGGCTTGGTCGTCCTGAATGTCTCGTCCTGCGTCTCGTCGTCGATGTCGTCGCATACTTCGGAATACATCGCCTGCATCACCTCCGCCTCCTCGTCTAGGCGGACACTTTTCAGGGCAGGCCACTTGTCCGGTATGTACGTGAGCTGCTCCAGTCTGGTTTCGGCCTTCTTGTAGTACCAGCTCGGGACGTAGCTCGTCCAAGGTGTCTGGTCCAACTTGCGCCAATACATGATCCGGACGAGGAGCTCGAGCAGGTCCCGAACGTGGAACCGAGGATGCACGACATTGTCCCCGCAGACCAGGTCGAACGCGTCCAGGTAGTCGAGCCCAGACTGCATCGCCAACTGCACATCCAGGCGAAGCTTGTCCCAGATCACGGCATGCGCCACCAGCGAAGCCCGTGCGTCTTCCACCGACCGCGCATACGGAGTCAGCGGGTCCATCGCGTCCAGCTCATTCGGGGTGTACACCTCAGGACGGAGCTGGAAGTGCCGCCCAGTTGCGCTTTTCGGCGCTCGAGATGTCTTGACGGAGCGGGACTTGAGTGACGAGGTGGTTGACGGAGCGGACGAGTCTTGGGTGAAGTCGAGGGGCGCGTCCTTGGATCCCTCTCTCGCGCCCGGGCCATCATCGTCCTTCTCTTCCTGATCGTCGTCACCGTCGTCCACAAAGACGTAAGCCCCAGGTTGTGCCCCGAAATCGTCGACCGCGTTCACCAAGATCTGAGTAGCCCAGCCGTCCGGAGGAAGTTTGTTGTCCTTGGCGCATTCCAGGAGCGCTTTCAGGCGAGGCCAATTGCCGTCAACCCGAGTGTTGTGCCGATTCAGGAAGTTCATCGTCCTGCCCACGTTCATGGAACCGGCCTTCAGCCGAGAAGTCATCGTCCGGACAGTGGAACGAAGATCGTCATTTTCCCGGGAGAGCTTGTCGATTTGGAGTTGCAGCGCCTGTTCCTGGCGCTCGTGTTCTTGCGCAGCTCGCTTGAAGTCCCGGTCGTGATCCTTGATCTCCTGCTCGCGCTTCTTGGTGGCGACCTCCAGGGTCTCCTCCCAGCAGCGGTTCAGGACGGCGATATCGCGCTTGGCCTTCTGCAGCTCACTGTCCTTCGCCAGGTAATCCAGGCTGGCGGTTAGCCCATTCGAGCGAAGCTGGCGTCGCCCCGAAGTTGACGTAGCACGGCTTTCACCAGCGATGTTGTTCCAAACACCCTACGCGCGAGGCCATCGAGGTCGTAACACTGCAAGAGTGAGGCGAGTTCGCGCTTGGCCGCAATACTATCCAGGAGTCCGTGGAGCTCAGAGATGGAGCGCCCCGTGTCGGAAGACCGCAGGCGTAGCACAGAGCGGTGGAGCTCCATACCCGGGTCCAGCAAGTCAATCAGCTCCTGGATTTCCTTGTCTGTGAGACTTTCCACGGTCCAGAGCGCCTCGATGCCCCCAAAGCCGTGCGCAGGAAACACTCCTTGTAGCTGTCGCAGACCCGAGCCGAAACACCGACGAAGGTGAGATTGAGGTCCGAGCTGACCGCGAAGCGCGCCGGAGGTGACTGACCCGCCAATTCCGGATTGGAGGATTGCGCCGCACGCGAGCACGAGTCCTGAAGACTCAGCCTGCCTTGAAATTCGTACTTGGCAGCCGATGACGAGAGCGGTTCCATTTACGTCCGGAAATTCACGTGCAGAGGCACTGGAGGTGCGTACCCGAAAGCTCCCTTGCCGCTGTCAGGGAGGCGCTCGGCGCTAGCGCTGCGACTCGCACACGAAGTACCCGCAAAGGCCCCCGTCCTGCCAGCCGCCGTGGCAGTCGAGCCGGCTGCGTCCTTCACCTTGCCCTCGGTGTCGCCGTTGCCCTTGCGGTCGGCTGCATCCGCGTCTTTGTTGGCGTGCGGAGGTGTGTCGGTACCCGCAGTCTTGACCACCAGCGCCTTCGACTTGCTGGCCGCGTCGTCAGGGGTGTTAGCGTCATCTTGATGCTCATCAAACGAAGCCTGGCGCGCGTCCTGCGT
>NW_009258184.1:0-4619 GCF_000149755.1 Phytophthora sojae
TTCGCGCCGGCGTCATCGGACCACCTGAGGTCTCCCGAAGAACTCCTTCTGATCCGTAGATCCTTGCTGCCAGTCTCTCGATCGCCGATCTCCCACGCCTCCAGTCGATCGGCCCAGCCGCCTTTCTCGGAGAACAATTCTTATTCAGCACTTCTCCACACCTACCCAAGACAAGCCCATGCCGAGACTTGCAGGCATGCACCAAAAGGTATGGGTCTGTGAGCGTCTAATACACGAGCGGCGCTATGGTCACATTACTGGTTATGATAATGCGCGGTCCACCTCCCGCTAATTTTCAGAAATTTGCATTAGGTTGAAGCGCTAAAATGTGGTGCTCATGTTGCACTTTCAAACGTAAAACCACGCGTGACACCCAATCGAGGCGCGAACGCGTTCGCGCGCGAGAATCGACCTACCACGCACGAAATCCGCAAAGCAATTTGATTGGCCGAAACCAAGTCGGCGGGATCTCGAAAGGTCGCCACGGTCGTATGGCTTGAAACGGCACTTTCCCCCGAGGTTTTTCTTATCCCTGCAAAATCGGGATAACGGTCGCCGGTGGGTTAAGCTGTCCAGAATCAGTAGTTTGCATCCGTCGACTGACGGCTTCCAAACCTATAGTGAAACCAAGTCAAATTAGTAAATGTCAACACACGTAGCATACCAAAACACGTACCCTTTCGATCCAGTCCAGCATGACCGTGGCGTCGCAGTACGCGTTCGTCTGCACGGTATGCTCGACGGACGCCGCTCCAAAAGCAGGGTTGAACACCTCTTGGGATACGGGTCCGCCGGGCACACCTGCAAAAACAACAAACGGAGGCAGCTCCTCGCCCGTGGCCGACGCAGCAAGGAACACGGACACTCGGAAGCCGTTTATCGCGCTTCCTACCGGTACGTTCAAAATGTTAGCAAAGCGTCATAACGTACTGAAAATGACATCCTTACCTTGCACGACGTCGACCGTTTGAGCGCCCACAAAGTCAACCGTCCGGTGGAGTGAAGCGCTGCGGCTACGGCTTCTGTGAAGCCACAATACGAACGTAATTATGCCATACGAGTACACCTCTCTCAACTTCGTGCTCAACGTTGCCTTATCTCTTCGATGAGTTCGTCCACTGTGTCTGCTCACTAAGTACGGCCCAACACCACTAAGTTCGTTTCCATCCGCTGTCCAACAAATTCGTACTACATATGAAGTTGCATACTAAGTATTTCTATATAATGAAGCATTGCCTAGTCCTCTTCACTTTGAAGGAGTCGTATTAGAAGTTACTTGTCTCTGTTACGCTAAACTTTCCTGAGCTTATCTTAAAAAATATTCACTCAGATCACCAGACATTTGTTGAGGGGTTCTGTGGTACTATTGGCTCAATGTTCTCTGAAATTTATTTCAGAGTTAAGGGACGATTGGAATCATTCACTGACCTGATTAATGGCTTAGCGCATTCCTGACCAAGTCGATCCATCAACTTTCATCGATAAACGAGGTTTGTTTTTTACAAATATCATGCCAAACTGCAGTACAGTGGAGTAAAAGAATACACATACCCCGCGTAAGGTGATATTTTAGGTGAATGTTACCTGTGGCGGCAGGTTGTGTGGAGCCCCCCCAAATAGCTACATTCGAGCGAGCTAAGTCGAAAATTTGCGTTTGCCGATCAGAATTTAACGATAGAAAAAATAGATTACCGAGGTGGCTGCCTCTACTGTACAGTAATGTGCGTCAATAGGGACCTCTGATATGAATAGGAGTGTAAAGGCTATTAAGGCGAACAAGTGGAAAAAGAAATAACAATGTATTGATTTAGTCAAGAATAAATGACACACTGCTTTTACTAATGAGCGTGGAGTGCAACCAGCACTTCTGAATCGTAGAAGCTGACACATTATCCCACGCAGACTCGCACCACTTCATGGCAGTTAGTAAGTCGACTGTATGTCTAGGGATGCCCAACTTCTTGGCTAGCACCGTAGCATAGAAGACGATCATTGCACCGCTGAGGCAAATGCCCTCCGCCTCTGCAAGCATGATGAACTCGACGATGTTTTGATCGATCTGTAGCTGGAATGGAGACGGCTTGTTCTTGAGCTGAGCACTTTCGTGAGGCTGGCGCAACAGCGCGATACGCCCCGAGATGATGCGGCCGATGGTGGCTTTCCCAGGGGGCCTTTGCGGACCGAACTCGACTTTGGCCCAAAAGGCCAGGTCTTCATACTTGACAGCGGGGGAGCTCTCAGCCTTCTTGATCAGAAGCAGCTTCTGCTGCTGGGTGAGGCGAGTTCTAGTCTTGGAGGAGGAGCTCATGAGGTGGGTGGATGGGTAGGGCGCTGGTGTTGTGGCAGATTCCGTTGTGCTTGGAGGAGGGAAGGAGTTATGTTCGCGCCCGAATTCAAATGGTAACTTCAATCACTGATTGGCTAGATCTGACCTCACTAGCCAATCACGTAGTCGCGCTCGTTGCGAAACCAGCCAATAGCGCCAGGATCCTGTCGAAAGTTAACTTAAATCAATGTTAGTTGTGTTCTTGACTGACAGCTGTATATAATGTATGTAAGGATATTAGTCGCACATTACTGTAAACATCAATCGTGCAGAGTCATTTGATAGATAATGTATGACTTCAGCTATAAAAGCACTCATTGTTCTCTCATTGACCACTAAACCAAGCAACAGGCTTAGTCCAATCTACCTGCAACATGGAGATGCCGCTACACGCGATTAATACAAATGCAGCAGGTCCCTACCGTACTAACTAACTAGTTATAACACTCGATCCGTAAGTCCAACACTGCGTACTAACCGGCTGGCTATCAGATACGACACTGAACGTGCCGTAGCTACCGGTGCGGCTGATCAGTGGTGGTGTTGGTCAGGAGCAGCCCGTGATCTCACGCATTGAAATACACGTCAATGGTGCGGACAAGCGCAAATATAAATGCAGTAGCTACGAGAATAAATGTGTGACCGCCAGCGACACTGTGCAAGTTGCCGCAGTTTTTTACCCGCCGCAGTGGTTGACGGGGAGGCAGACTGTCCAGCGGACAAGTCGCTCTGGACACGCCACTGACGCCGGACACGTATGCGGAGTGGTAAGTCTCGACATACATTCACGGTGAACTGCTCAAAGAAGCGTCGTAGTGCCCCGTGCACGCGGTGGCACTACAAAATGATGTGGTGGGCTTCTTTCATGGATACAAAGGAATTCCACGTGCAGGGGCGCGTGCCGGAGCAGTACTTGCCCGTCATGGCGTACTAAGTGGGAGCCTGTGGGGAACAAGTTTCTCACTCCCATCGCCATCATGCACTCACAATATTGCTGCTTTTGTCGCCCTTTATCATCTGCTCAGCGCTGCAGACACACGTGGACTCAGAGGCATCCATGTCGCTGGGGACAACGAGCTGATCCTGCGAGTACTTAAAACTCGAGCGCCACCAAAAGCAAGACGACTACAAATGTGGTTTCTTAAGTGCAGACGTACCGCGGACAGAGTGCGAGTCGCGTCATGGACACTCTTGAGCAAGTCGGGGAACGCTGCAGCGCGCACCCTGGCCTTGACAGTAACGGAGGAAGAGCTGACGCACGACCTCGAAACAGAGGCAATTCAGGCAAGATTCCCACATATCGACACACTAGTGTCGCGATGTATGCTTGAGTGGGCTAACACGCACACAGATGCAACAGAGGCACTAATAGATCAACGCCTACAAGGGAATAGTGGAGAGGAAGCGGCCGAGTGTTAAACCACGGAAGTAGGGTTGTTAGGACTCAATCCTCGTTAGGAGAAGTTGTCCAATATACCTCATCATCTCAAAAGTGCCCAGCGGAGGGATGCCGTACGATGAGTCCATTTCAGCTCATGACGGTACCAGTGATTTTCCCGAGGAGACCTCTGAGGATTGCGAGTCGCAATTTGCGACAGCTGAGGGTGCGAACATGTTCTCCTCCTTCTCGTTTCGTTAGTTGGTAGCTCTCTATCTTCGTTAGCACTGTGAGTACGTGGTAGTTGCTTGTGTAGCTTATTCCTGAGCGACAATAGCGGCATTGGCGCTGACAACAAGCGCCCCCAGGAGCAGGTAAACTGTCTGCATGTTGAATTGTGTAATCCGGCGTGTTTCCACTCTGAGAAGTGCTGTGAAGAGGATAGTATGTCCATTGTGATCAAGCTGGACAAGGTCATGGAGAGGAACCCGAATTTCGTGGAGAAGCTGAGCGTGGATCTTGCAGCGATTGAAAAATTGGATAAGAACGCTGAAATTGCTGAAGTGTCGAGGAGAAGAACATTTCAACCTAACGTGCATCCCTTTCCTCTTTTGCCTCACCAATTTTTTTTTGAAAACCTGAAATTTCAGAGCTTCTTCGGGCCGGAGGCACACCCCACAATAATGCGCAATTAATCAATGAAAACAACGTCTCTCAACATTGAAAATAGGGTGGTGCTACAATCATAACATTGCTGTAAAGCGCAACGAGCTGAGCGGTACGCGGTTAAATCAATTTAAAGCAAAAATAAAAGCTAAATACGCTGAAAGAAATATGCTTAGTCTGATTCGATAGATAAAGTATTGAATAGCCACGATAGCTAGATGATATATTAGACTGCATTCATCCAACTTA
>NW_009258185.1:0-3774 GCF_000149755.1 Phytophthora sojae
CTTCTCGTAGCTCATAGAGAACTGCAGCGTAGATTGCATAGTCCTCCAGGAACCGACTGTAAAAGTTCAGGCTGCCGAGGAATGACTGCATGGATCGGAGTGACCCTGGGAAGGGTAGATCCGTCAGGGCTGATAGATCCTTAGGATTCGTCTCCAATCCAGCCTGGGACACTCGATGGCACAGATACTCCACCTTGCTCTTGCCCCAGAAGCTTTTCACCACACTGATCGAAAGATTCCATTTAGCACACGCGTCCAGCAGAGCGTCCACCCGGTCGCACAAGTGGTCCCAGGATCCAGCGGTTACCAAGATGTCGTCAATGTAGGATCGCCGTCCCAGTACCGACGGTTTGCCGGGGTCCTCAGGCTCTCCTGACTTTAGATGCAGATCCAGTGACTTCGGTCCAATCCCACACATGACCTTCGATCCGCTGTCCGATCCCGATCCACCTTCCAACTGTGGGATCCGGGTGAATCCATACAGCGCGTTGTCCAGCATCCGTTGATATATCTGAGGCGCATCTTCAACCCGAAGGGCATCCGGTTCCACTCGTACAATCCGAACGGGGTGATGAAAGCGGAAATCGCACGAGCCCGATCCGTCATAGTCACCACCCAGAATCCACTGGCCATATCCAACGAGCAATACCACAGCACTTTGTCCAGATCCTCCAGTAGGTCGTTAATCAAGGGCATCGGGTAGATCATCAGTCTGGTCAGACTGTTAACCAGTCGGTAATCAATGCACAACCTTATATCCACTCCATTCTTCTTGATGATGACCACGATCGGGGATGTCCACGGGGAAGTTGAATCCTTAATGATCTTGGCACCGAGCAATCCCATGATCAGATCCGACAACTTCTCACGATACTGCGGCGCCACCTTCCGCACACGCTGGGCAATGGGATTAGCATCCCCGACATCGATGTCACACACGACACCTCGCGCCGCAAAAGCAGCGCGTTGCCTTTGCCAATCAGCAGGTGTCAGCGCCTCCAGATCCTTCGTCAAAGTCGGCCAATCTCTTCCGTGGTATTAACGTCTGCATCCCCCACTTGGATGTCTTCGATTGTCACCTCGTCTGTAGCCAGAGTAACCTCGGGCAATACGGCCATCTCAGCTTCAACGTCTTCCGCGTGTAGATCTCCACTCACTTGGTAACAGACTTGGTTATCCGCCTCCGAGTCATTGTACCGCGGATTATCAGTGGTCGTTGGATCAGGGCTGACCGTTGGATCTGACGTCGGACCTGATTTCTGTCTCTTCTCTCCGTCTGGATCTGCACCCTGTCCCATCTCACCATCTGCAACTTGGCGTTCCACCTGATCCATGGCCTGTCCCGTAGCACCATCTGTTGAACCTGCAGATCCACCCCCTGACTCTTCGTGATTATCACCCGATACGACAACGGGATGGGCCGCTTGTCCCACATCAGCTGGATCCAGCGCCCCTTCGCAACCTTGCGTGTCAGTTGTCGGACCTCGGTCTATCGATCCATCGTCTGGTCCCAGCGAGTCTTCAACATTGGGCTCGGCACTTGGATCCAGATCGGGCGCGCATTCAGCAGGAGCTTCGTCTGAATCGGGAGCGGGTGTAGGATTAGGCGCAGCAGCTTCTTGCACCCGGGTAGACGCTACCCGGGGCACCCTCAGCTGTGTCGCTTCGCCGTCTGCTGCTGACACCGGATCCGACTCCGGTGGATGTTCAACGGTCCGTTCGCCCTGTCCACACCCAAGATCCTGGGATCGGACCTAGGGGGATGGGCTTAGGATCGACACCCGTCGCGACGCCTCATCACCCAACACGGTGTCCATCCTGCACTCAGTTAACACCGTCGTGGGGGTGGTCGGCGCGCCTCTTCCCACGGAGTTTCCACCGCTTGGATCGGAATTCGGCGGACCTTCAGCTGCTGGATCGAAGCTTGGTACATACTCAAGCAGCTCATCCGACCGCGAATCTAAAGCATGAGCCGTAGTTGAAGCTTGGGGCAGCGGTATTCCTGTCGTCCCGGCGATGTGTCCTTCGGTCGTCCGGTCGGGTGGATCTGACGACGATCCGTCCTGTCCATCCTCAGCTCCCTTGGATCTGGCCTCTACCTGTCGGACTTGTGCTGGATGCTGTCTCTGCAGTATTGCGCGCGGCGTCGGGTACTCGGGGCGCTCCACCATAGGCCCTGGGGGGGGGGGGGGGCTCCGGGGGTTCCGCCTCCGCGGATCCAGCGTCCGTCGTGGCCTACAGCGCGAGGTTCTGCCACGCCATGTAGCGGCGGATCCGATGGTCACGTAACCTTGGATCCGCGGGACTCGATCTCCGGCCAGCCACATCCCGACTTGGAGGCTCTGGCGCAACACCAGCTCCTTCTCTCCGATGTTCGTGATCTGAAGGTACCGCACCTTGCCTGGGCCCTTGATCACCGTTGGCACCCATCGATCCCCTCGCATAACCCACAGCTTGTCATGTTCCGATCCTCGCAGACGCATGGGCAGCTCCGCGGACTCTCCGATCCCAAGTTGCAAGTATCGATCCAGCGTCACGGACTGCACCTTGTCACTGTAGAGTGGACAGCGTCTGCTGAGCTGGATCAGGACTTCATCGGGCAGGCAGAGAGTCCCGTCGGCCAGATCCAGCCGGATCCCGGCCGGAACCATGTAATCCATACCGAGGATGGCCTCTTGTCCAGATAGGTCAGCCACCCAAATGTCGAAGAAATACACCAGGTATCCGCCCAAGGTAATCTTGATCCGCGTTCTTCCTTCCGTTGTATACACGATGTCCCCGATCCCAACACACTCTTGGCTCTGACTCCTGTCGATGTAGCACCCAACCTTACGAGCAAAGGTGGTATCCACGATGGACACCTCGGCACCGGTATCTAGGAGTATGATCGCTTTCTCATTGTTGATCTTGCCGTGGATCTTGGCTTGACGGAACCATTTCCCTGGCGAATGTTGTTTCCAGTACCCTCAGGATTCTCCGGGTAGGAGATACGAGGACTCTGGATCCGTGGTCCGCCGGTTCGCAGCAACACGCCTGGATCTGGATCCAGCCGTGTCTTCACCTTCGGCAGGTTTAAACCACTGGTCTGGATCCTGCTGCTTCCAGTATCCCTGACGTGCCTCCGGATCCAAATCCATTTCCACTGTCGTGTCGAATCTGGAGTAGTCATCAGCTTGTCGGAGACTTGAGACCACAGCAGCACGTTTCCCATGAAGGTCACATGTATTACAGCGTAGATCCTGTCGTTTGCTAACTGGATCTGTCGATGTCTTGTTCACAAATGCATAGATGCAATATCTAGAACGCTCGGCTCGTACCGGATTCCAACCCGGCAAGCGTCCTAGTTTAACATCTTCTCCGCCATCTCTGCCAGCATCCCCGCATGCTTGGCTGGATTAAACCACTGGCGGATCTGGTTGTAGAACTCTTCCATCGGGCATCGGCCCACGTCATGAAGTTCACCACATTCACGGCACACGAAAAGGCAGTGGTCACCTGGATGGCCCTTCTTGCCGCACTTCTCACACGTCAAGCGTTTCCAGCAGCCAAGATGCGAGTGCTGCTTGGATCCACAGTGCGTGTAGCGACTACGTTCGGGTCCATCCACATGCGTCCTGGATCAGGAATCGCGAGACGGTGGATCCTGCTGCGGACGGTCTGGGGGGGGGGTTCCGATCCAGAGTCTTCTGCTCTTCCTATGCAGGCTTCGCGTGGTCTTGGGCTGCCGCCAGATAGATCCTGCGGTAATCGTCGCACTCGGGTCAGATCCATCGC
>NW_009258186.1:0-3758 GCF_000149755.1 Phytophthora sojae
AGTTCGCGCTCCTCCGCACCATCTGCATCTTGAACTTCCATGTGTGGAAGTTGGTTCCGTCGAACTTGTTGATGCGGGCGGTCGCGGTCGGGGCGGCGTCCATGGCGAAGGCGTAGTCGGGGTCTTGGTCAGGGAAGACGGGGCTTGGGCTCATAACCAAAAGGAAGAGCACTTGAGCAGTAGTTGGCAAAATGCAAAGTGATTCGATTCAGGTCCTTAGTTCGCAACCGCGTGCTACCTCTAAGCCTGCTACTGGATACCTCTTACTGGATACACCCTACTGGATTCTCTACTGGATACACAGTTACCTTATCCAATCAGCGAACGCCACGTCGATGCCCATCTTGTACCCACAATCTTGGCGTAATCACCGTGACGTAATCATCGTCCCGTAATCACCTGAATGATTTCGGTACCACACAGTGAAGGTCACGCCGACCTCACTGATGACGCGTTCGCGTCACACGGTCGCTTGGCGGGGCGTCGTCACATCAGTCTTGACAACAATCACGTGTCGTCGGATTGGGCTTAACCAGTAAAACCGGTTACCTGCAACAATAGTCTTACACCCCGGTCGTATATGGTTATATAGAGTATATCCTTTTATTCGTATAGTCTATATAGTATATCCTTTATATATATAGTATATCCTTTTAATACGTATAGTCTGTATAGTATATCCTTTATATATATATAGTATATCCTTTTAATACGCATAGTATATATAAAAATTAGGGGTTATATAACCCTGATATTTACTTATATACATAACTATATTCTTGCATAGTGACCCTTACAGTACATTTGAACTAGGGTACCAGTGTGCTGTCGCTTCTTAAACATTATCTTGTGCACTAATCGCGTTCACCCACATCATGAAACTAATCGAAAAATCCCTAAGGTTTTTCATCGTCGTCTCCATGGGTCGCAGTGCTGACACATCATTGGACGTGCTGCTCGGGTAGCTGCAGATTCCAGGGGACTTCGATAAGAAAATCGTCAATACGTATCTTTCTGCGATGAAGACTCTGCAGGACGAAGATCTGTCCAACGACGCGCTCGAGATCGACGAAGCGGACGACGACATCGCAGCTGTACTGAAAGAGTGCCTGGAGTATCGGATCATGGAACCGATATTTCGTAAGCGTCGACTTTCATGCTGTAGCGCCAAAGGACTGGACAACCGGCGACGACAGTGGTGACAGCGACTACAGTAGGTGGCGACGAGTGACGTTGACATAAATGCGGTTGGAGACAGAGCGGCGTCAACAAGAAATCGAGCTGCGGCAACGCGAGATCAAGATTAAAGTAGACACGCTGCAGTCGCGGCGGTCTTTGAAGCGCCGTCGGACTCTCAAGGTAGATATCGCCTTTCGTGCCAGACGCTATCTTCGTCCCATGGAACAGGACGCTTGCTCTTAGCGGTCTCGTGGGTGACCGACGCCGCTCGCTTGCTCGCACGCTTTTTCGGATTCGGAAATTTGGGAATTATTAATCCTTCGTAGACGATTTGTTTAGGACGAGAGTAGTCTTGTACTACGATGATTTAGCCCTTGTTGTATTAAAAGGAAGAGCACTTGAGCAGTAGTTGGCAAAATGCAAAGTGATTCGATTCAGGTCCTTAGTTCGCAACCGCGTGCTACCTCTAAGCCTGCTACTGGATACCTCTTACTGGATACACCCTACTGGATTCTCTACTGGATACACAGTTACCTTATCCAATCAGAGAACGCCACGTCGATGCCCATCTTGTACCCACAATCTTGGCGTAATCACCGTGACGTAATCATCGTCCCGTAATCACCTGAATGATTGCGGTACAACACAGTGAAGGTCACGACGACCTCACTGATGACGCGTTCGCGTCACACGGTCGCTTGGCGAGGCGTCGTCACATCAGTCTTGACAACACTCCCACTCGACTCGTCAGCGACCACGATGCCCAGCTTCGTCCTGAGCGCGTCGAACTGCGGCGCCGCGATCGGCTTCGTCATGATGTCCGCCAGCATGTCGAGTGTCGAAACATACTGCAACACCACTTGACCGTCTTCCACCTTCTCGCGCACGAAGTGGTAGCGAATGTCGATGTGCTTGGTGCGCTTGTGGAACTCCGGGTTCTTGGCCAACGCGATGGAGCCTTGGTTGTCCTCGTAGATCTTCACCCCTTCATCGCTCGCCATCTCGCCCAGCTCGCACAGAAACACCTTGAGCCACACCGCCTCCTGCGTGGCCTCCGACAGCGCCATGTACTCGGCTTCCGTCGACGAGAGCGCCACCGTGCGCTGCTTCTTGCTTCGCCAGCTGATGCATCCGCCGTTCATCATGAACGCGTAGCCGCTCGTACTCCGTCGAGACTCGATGTCGCCGGCCCAGTCCGCGTCCGAGTAGCCTTGCAGTCCGTCCTCGCTGCTCGCTTGAAACACGAGGCCGTGCGTCTTCGTGCCTCGGATGTAGCGGAAGACCCTCTTGAGCGCCTGCCAGTGTGTCGGACATGGGTCCGCTGCGAACTGGCTCAGCACTCCCACTGCCGCTGCGAGGTCCGGACGAGTCCCCACCATGAGATACATGAGGCAGCCCACGGCGTTCCGGTACGGAACATTCGCCATGGTCTCGTCGTGCTTGCAGCCTCCCTCGCACATGGCCTTGGTCAGCTTCAGACCCGGATCCTGCGGTGTCTTCACAGGGTTGCTCTCATCCATCTTGAACTTCTCGAGAATGTCCTTCGCGAACTTGGTCTGCCGCACCGACACCTTCCCAGTCGCCACATCTTGCTCGATCTCCATACCGAGAAAGTACTTGAGCTGGCCCATGTCGGTCATCTCGAACCGGTCACTCAGCGCCTAAAAGGAAGAGCACTTGAGCAGTAGTTGGCAAAATGCAAAGTGATTCGATTCAGGTCCTTAGTTCGCAACCGCGTGCTACCTCTAAGCCTGCTACTGGATACCTCTTACTGGATACACCCTACTGGATTCTCTACTGGATACACAGTTACCTTATCCAATCAGAGAACGCCACGTCGATGCCCATCTTGTACCCACAATCTTGGCGTAATCACCGTGACGTAATCATCGTCCCGTAATCACCTGAATGATTTCGGTACCACACAGTGAAGGTCACGCCGACCTCACTGATGACGCGTTCGCGTCACACGGTCGCTTGGCGGGGCGTCGTCACATCAGTCTTGACAACACTCCCACTCGACTCGTCAGCGACCACGATGCCCAGCTTCGTCCTGAGCGCGTCGAACTGCGGCGCCGCGATCGGCTTCGTCATGATGTCCGCCAGCATGTCGAGTGTCGAAACATACTGCAACACCACTTGACCGTCTTCCACCTTCTCGCGCACGAAGTGGTAGCGAATGTCGATGTGCTTGGTGCGCTTGTGGAACTCCGGGTTCTTGGCCAACGCGATGGAGCCTTGGTTGTCCTCGTAGATCTTCACCCCTTCATCGCTCGCCATCTCGCCCAGCTCGCACAGAAACACCTTGAGCCACACCGCCTCCTGCGTGGCCTCCGACAGCGCCATGTACTCGGCTTCCGTCGACGAGAGCGCCACCGTGCGCTGCTTCTTGCTTCGCCAGCTGATGCATCCGCCGTTCATCATGAACGCGTAGCCACTCGTACTCCGTCGAGACTCGATGTCGCCGGCCCAGTCCGCGTCCGAGTAGCCTTGCAGTCCGTCCTCGCTGCTCGCTTGAAACACGAGGCCGTGCGTCTT
This sequence comes from Phytophthora sojae, assembly GCF_000149755.1. Taxonomy (NCBI): domain Eukaryota; phylum Oomycota; class Peronosporomycetes; order Peronosporales; family Peronosporaceae; genus Phytophthora; species Phytophthora sojae. The sequence continues at coordinate 3,718 of NW_009258186.1, forward strand.
CGTGCCTCGGATGTAGCGGAAGACCCTCTTGAGCGCCTGCC
>NW_009258187.1:0-3312 GCF_000149755.1 Phytophthora sojae
ATAGATCCCAGAGGAAAAATCCCAGAGGGAAAAATCCCAGAGGAAAAAATCCCAGAGGAAAAATCCATAGATATTCCAACATCTACTGCACACGTAAAAGTGAATCACGTGAATCGAATACAGCGGATAACGCGAATAAGTATACATGGTATCCGAAATACGCATCGACCATGACACCCCGTTTTCACGATAAACGAAGTGAACTCTCCTCATGAACATAATGATAACCCGCGTGTTGATGAAAGCTGTACAAATCGTTGCAATGCAATTACTTAAGTAGTTGTATTTGCTTGGTACTGCAAATGCCTTGGGCCCCGAGGCTTAAGGTGGTCATAAACGAATCCTAGTCTTCAACGAATCCTAGTCTAGTCAGCTAGAGACTGTGCCGATAAATATTAAGCGCTACCGCTCTCACTGCCTTCATCGCCCTCGCTGCCTTCGAACTCCTCCAAGAAGCGCTCGCCGTCGACACTCGCGCTGCCTTCATCCTCAGCACTCTCGCTGCCCTCCACCTCGGCCAAGAAGCGCTCGCCTTCGGTGCTGTCACTGCCCTCATCCTCAGCACTCTCGCTACCCTCCGCATCGACTTCGGTCAGGAAGCGTTCGCTATCAAGACTCGCACTGCTGTCATCGGCCTCAGAACCCTCGCTTCCTTCGACTTCAAGTAGGAAGCGCTCACCGTCAAAGCTCTCGCTGCTGTCATCGGTCTCGGCGCTCTCACTGCCCTCGGCCTCCTGCAAGAAGCGCTCGCCGTCGACACTGTTGCTGCTGGTGTCGACGTCTGCGCTCTCACTGCCCTCGACTTCCTGGAGGAACCGCTCACCATCGACGCTTTCGCTTCCCTCGTCGTCACCGGCACTTTCGTCGCTGCCGTCGATCTCCTGCAGGAACCGTTCTCCGTCGACGCTCTCACTGCCCTCGTCGTCACCGGCACTTTCGTCGCTGCCGTCGATCTCCTGCAGGAACCGTTCGCCGTCAAGGCTCTCACTTCCCTCGTCAGTCGCTGCGCTGTCGTCACCGCTGTCAACTGCCTGCAGGAAGCGTTCGCCGGCGAAGCTCTCACTTCCCTCATCATCGGCGGCACTATCGTCACCGCTCTCCACTTCCAGCAGGAACCGCTCGCCGTCAAGACTCTCGCTGCCCTCCGCATCAACGTCGGTGTCGGCGCTCTCGCTCCCCTCCATCTCGAACAGGAAGCGCTCGCCCGCACCGCTGTCGCTGGCGTCCGTGCTGGCGTCGAAGCTGCCCAGGAAACTGTCGGCGTCGACCGATCGGAGGCTGGCGGCGTTGACACCATCGAAGGTGGCGAGTGCCAGCGCGGCGGCGGCGGCGAAGCTGAGGATGATGTTCAACTTGGTCATGGTTGCTGGTGGTGGCTGGGTGAAGTCGAGGGTGTCGAGGGAAGGTCGGGCGGAGGTGTTTTCGGTCCAGGGGAAAATTGGAAGTGATCGATTGCATTCGATCCAGAGCTAGAGACTGTAAAACCAACGGCATTTTTCTGCTTGGTGTCCGATACGCTGTATATAGCGGTGCTTACTTGGCTATTCTGTCATGGGAAAGAGCCGACAACGTTTCGCTTCAGATTCGCCACAACTTGCATCTCAGGTGTACGCAAATAGCCGTTGAAAAGTGTAAAGGAATCCATGATTCGTAGAATAAGGTGGAAATCGATAACGTTTTAGGCTTGCCCAATCGCCAATGCGAGTTTCCAATATACGATTCGTCAAGTAGATTGTAGCTGATTTTTTTCTATCGGTCGTCTGGCTAAAGATGAAGAGATATTGGTGATCTGTGTGTCGGCTGCCAGCTACGTTTGGTACAGTCCAGCGATAGAAACAGTCACAGGACTGATGGGCTATCATCGCCAGAATTTGAGCTAAGCTTAGAGCTATTTTCGATGGTGTTAGTGGCGCCTATTCCCGGACACGGGACGTGTCTGGGAAGGTGAGTGGCGACAGCCCTGTGGGCGTGTTGATGTGCATCGCGGCTGATAATTTCGAGAACTCTTGTTCCTCTTTTCGTGATGGGAAGGTTCGGTACGCTAGATCTCCACTCTTCCTGAACCATCGCAGTGGGACTCCACTATACAGCAAAACCGTAGCTGGATTAGTTTGGCAAAACGCTACCCCACGCTCGCCTCTATCGTTGTAAAACCAACCAAGCCAGGATACCTCCAGCACTCATCACTCAATTTGCCAACAACACAGCAAACACCTCACCCCCCACAACCAACCACCAGCAACCATGACCAAGTTGAACATCATCCTCAGCTTCGCCGCCGCCGCCGCGCTGGCACTCGCCACCTTCGATGGTGTCAACGCCGCCAGCCTCCGATCGGTCGACGCCGACAGTTTCCTGGGCAGCTTCGACGCCAGCACGGACGCCAGCGACAGCGGTGCGGGCGAGCGCTTCCTGTTCGAGATGGAGGGGAGTGAGAGCGCCGACACCGACGTTGATGCGGAGGGCAGCGAGAGTCTTGACGGCGAGCGGTTCCTGATGGAAGTGGACAGCAGCGACGATAGTGCCGCTGACGACCAGGGTAGTGAGAGCCTTGATGGCGAACGCTTCCTACAGGCAGTTGACAGCGGTGATGACAGCGCGGCGACTGACGGGGGAAGCGATAGCTTTGACGGTGAGCGGTTCCTGCAGGAGGTCGACGGCAGCGACGATAGTGCAGCAGATGACGAAGGCAGTGAGAGCGTCGACAGTGTCCGATTCCTTCAGGAAATCGAGGGTAGTGAGAGTGCAGACGTCGACACCAGCAGCGACAGTGTTGACGGCGAGCGATTCTTGCAGGAAGTCGAGGGCAGCGAGAGCGCCGAGGCCGACGACAACAGTGCAAGCCTTGATACCGAGCGCTTCCTGGTTGAAATGGAGGGTAGCGAGAGCGCTGAGGACGAAAGCAGCACGAGTGCTGATGAAGAGCGCTTCTTAGAGGAGGTCGAAGGCAGCGAGAGTACCGAGGGCAGCGAGGGATCGTTGTAAGTGAGTAGGCGTCTAGCTAGACGTATAAAGAGTATGCTCCTGACAACAGGTAGCTGCGACGTATAATCGCCTTTGGCGAGCAACACATTCAATCCAGGCAATTTATTTTAAAATAATGCATACCTTACTCCACTAGTGGGATCTCCTCTTGCTTGCTGCTGTAGTGGTGCTCATGCCACACTGATTCCAAGCACTGGAAGTTTTCTTTTTTATATTACATGGGCACTTCTCATAGCATGATAGTGGCTTGACCGCTTTCGAGTATTTCCTACACGTAACAACATGGCGTAAGTGCACTACAAAATATTCTGCGTATCTCAACCAGTT
>NW_009258188.1:0-3271 GCF_000149755.1 Phytophthora sojae
ACTTCGAGACGGTAGCCTGGTCGGCATCAGTTGCTGCAGAAAAAGCGTTTTCGCTTGCGAGAAGGATGGCAGCAACAGCCACGACGAGGGTGTTGGTTAGGCGCATTGTCGCTTGGTGGTCGGGCTCTTGATAACTGGAAGGAGAAACGCAGAATGAGATTCAAGGTCATCGTGGTCTGGAGACCGTCACAGTGTGATTCGTCAAGTGACGGTAATACATATACTGTACATGTCTATTAACCCGTTGGACGCGGAGAGGTCATTTAAAACGCTTAAACCGTCCCGGACAGCATAAGAAATAATATGTGTTTCAGTATACCATACCGAGTAGAAGAACAAATTTGGACGTTTTTCGCACAGATTGTAGCTAACCTTTCAGGTAATAATTCTCGCAAGGATGCATAAAGTACACACAAATTTAGAGAACGTACTTAAAACCATATGGATTACAAATGTCAAGTGTAAATCTCGAAGATGATTGGCTATCTGAATTTCTTATTGTAAAAAGTACAACATATGTGTGCCGGGTTTTGCGTTGCCGTATTTTATCCGTCGTTGTCTGTAATCCTAATCGTACTACCCAGTGATATTTAAGAGCCTGTTCGCTAGATGGAGACGAAAACCAAAAGTGTGACCGGATTGGTCAAAAGTAGGTAGCACACAACAAGACAACTAGAGATGGCACTGTGAATTCGTCTCCAGCTCTTTGAGGTGGAGAGGGGCGGATCTACCTAGAGATTTACAGGGCCAGGCACAACATGGGAGACGAAGATGCAATTGTCCTCGCTGCGTGCTCCGCCGTGGCACGGCTGTGGCACGGCTGTGGCTTTGTATGCAGACAGTTGTGAACTAGGACCTCCTGCTGGCAAGAAGAACCGTTTTACCGTCACCACTCTGCGCTTCGAGTCGATGCTTCAATCATCAGCCTATTCAAGCTGGTTCGAGACCAATCTGCGCTGTACGAGATCCACCTTCTTCCGTATAGCTAGCTTTCTACAAGAGCATGGGGTCGCTTTTGCACAAGCTAAGGTCAAGAAGCATTCCTACGAAAAGAAGGTGGCAGCGGCGCTGTATTTCCTGGGCTCAGCGGGTGGATATCGCGAGGTGGGAGCTGCAATGGGCATGGCTAGAAGCTACGTCATGGAGATCACTACGGAGGTAGTTCGCGTGCTAAATGCGGTAGCGCCAGCGGTGATTTCTTTTCCGCGCAGTCGGGACGGGTGGACTGCTGTTGAGGACGGCTTTGCATCGCCGTATGGTTATCCAGATGTCGCCGGTGCTATAGATGGCTCTTTGATTGCTATTGAGCGTCCTGAGGACTATGACGGCTTCTACTGCCGCAAGTGCTATCCTGCGCTCAATGTACAGGCTATCGGGAGCCCCGACAGGACCTTTATGAGCGTTGAAGTGCGGCCAGGTTTTTGGTCTGACCGAAAGTGCTGGAAATACAGTAGAATTGGTCGGACCGTACACAGCGTGATCCCCGCTGGTATGCACTTCATCGGTGACGCGGGGTATGCCCAGCTACCTGGCCTCATCGTTCCTTACTGGCGGCGTGAAGAAGGAGTGTTAACTCCACAGCAGAAGCAATTCAACTTCCGGCATTCAAGCACTCGAATGGTGGTGGAGAGCACCTTCGGCCTCTGGAAGGGGCGATTTAGAATGCTTCAAGGGGTCCTCAACCAGGAAACACCTCGCACGGCGGCCGAGTTTGTGGTCGCGACGATGGTGCTGCACAACGTCATGATTTTTTTTCAAGACAGCTCGAAAATTAGGCTGTACATGGCGCAAGACGACGAGGAGGAAGCTGCCGAGGATGAAATTATTCCAAGGCACCTGCGCCAAATTGGTAAGGCTAAGAGAAATGCTATTGCTACTCTTATTTGTCACTAAATAGACGGTGCCATTTACCATGGTGATCACTTGTTGGTTTGACTAAATGCTGATCACTTGTTGCTCACTTGTTGTCGAGATCACTCGTTGTTTTTGTTGGCAGCCAAAATGCCAATCAGGCCTTGCAAGGCCTGCGTTTGTGCCTGCACGGTTTACATGAGCTCCTTCATCGATCTCACCATGTCGGCATTGCTGGTATCAGCGACTCTAGCGACTTTGAACGCCTCAGCAATGTTGTTCAGTCCCGCACCAATTGCTCGCATTCCTTCTGCATAGTACTTCTTCTTCTTCTTCTATTACCAGTATTAGTGGAATATTAGTGGAATGCCTTTCGCGGGCTCTTTTGCCAGTGTAACGCTTCCATCCACTGCTATTTTGCCCGCCCTCGTGATCAGCTACATCAATGTCCTCTTCATGCTGTAGCAGCGGCTCAGCAGTAGAGCTCTGGCTGAGCTCCAGTGCAGTCTCGTCCTCCAGCAGTTCAGTGCTTGTTGCGTCACTAGAGAAAAGCCGTCCGCATCCATGCCTTCTAAGTCCCCCCACACGTCACGCATAGCCTCGTAGCACCCGGGCTCCTTCAGCGGCTTCTCGGTGGCGTTACCGGTAGCCTCCAGAGCAACACGGTACGCGGTGTACTGCTTGTGCATATGCTTCAGCTACAATAGGATTGAAATGAAGTGAACTCGGTTAGCATTAACAAGTTCCTGTCAATAGTTTGTCATCATACACACCTTTGACTTGCACTGCTCTGCATCAACTTCAAGCCCTCCGAGGCGGAATGTTTCGGCAGCAAGCATTTTCCATGCCGCAGTAAGCAGCTTGGGGCTCCTCGTTCCCTGAAACCAACCTCTCATGGTATCGTAGCGAAGCCGCAACAGCACTTCGGCCGCTCTCGGTGTCCAGGCAAACGACGGCTTGACGTTAGAAGCTCCTTTCAGTGGAGATTATTCGCAAGTGCACACTCCCCGATGGCTGGATGGCGATCGACGTGCTGAGAGGGCCAATGGTGCACGCGTTCTACGTGACGGTGCTGATCACGCACTTTGCGATCACCGATGAAGTGTTCATGAATAAAATCGAGGAGCTGCAGAACGGAAGTCGCAGTGGAGACAACGCGCTGAGGTCTTTGATCGCGTCCTTCAACTACATCGCACGGTTGTCGGTACTGTCACGGATCTTGGCTTCAGCCGCGGTGTTCATCCAGGGACTGCGTGTTCTCAACACGTTCTGCAACCACAATGGCCTGAGCGTGCTCAGTCGGTCGATAACCAAGGCGATCTGCTGGTGCGGGACTTTCGCCGTGACGTTCTTCGTGATCTTCATGGCGTTCGCCGTATCTGGCGCCATACTGTTCGGCAATCGAGTGCACGAATTCTCG
>NW_009258189.1:0-3227 GCF_000149755.1 Phytophthora sojae
CCAATGCATTAATCCAGTCTTAACCGTACCGCTAGTTCACTACCCAAAGTGTCGACCCTGCCGAGGCCAATGTAGTTCCTGGGACTTGGTGACTTGAGGGGACTTGTGCTCTTCGGTGCAAATTCTGCTCGAGAGCGACTTGCCGGGGCTTGGTGGTCTTGGATCACGCGTGGGGTCAAATCTGTTTCCACAACGCAAGTCGATCGAGGCCAATATGCTCTTCCTCCTCGAGATTCCAGACCACTTGCGCTCCACGGTGCAAATTCGACTCCGATTTATGTTTAGCTGGTCTCTCCCTAATGCTACCATCTTGCTTACCCTCCTACAACCACACGATTACTGGATTCTTGCCCCGACTTCGTCCTCCATGTGCGTCCCATCATGGTCGATCCACGATCGGCCCCGATCGGCGACCCCAATCGGCGACCCACGATCGGCGACCCACGATCGGCTCCCGATCCACGATCGACCCCGATCGGCGATCCACTCCCGATCGATGACTTATGCCGGTTGCCATGCGCCGCCGATCTATCACCTTCTGTCCTCGGCCATCTCAGATCCGCGGGTTCTGTCGTCGATCTGGACTTGGGTCGGCCACGAATCACGCCGCGGTTCGGGCACGATCACCCACAATCCGGCTTGCCACATGTCCTGCCTTACGCGCCGGCGTCGTCGGACCACCTGAGATCTCCCGAAGAACTCCTTCTGATCCGTAGATCCTTGCTGCCTGTCTCTCGATCGCCGATCTCCCACGCCTCCAGTCGATCGGCCCTGCCGCCTTTCTCGGAGAACAATTCAGCACTTCTCCACAGTGTCGTCCCAGACGGCGCCGCGGTAGTAGCAGCAACATCGCGTTGCTCCATCAGGATGAAACCCTGTGTTGCTGCAGCATCGTAGCTACAGCCGCCTCACCAATGACTGTTGACAGTCGTTGGAGGGCCTCCCACTCTGGGTCCGACAGGTGGAGACAGTCAGCGCGTGCAACGTGAGTTGCACGCGTAGTGAAGCTTTCCATGGGCACCTCTGTATACATGGGAAGGTTCTCAGCTCCGCGTTCGTGCGGTAACGTAGGAATGTTCAGGTAGTCGGTCGTTGGACGGGCTTCAAAGTGCTACCAGGTGTAATGGGCCTACTTTGGCTCACTACTTCAGCTTACACGTGTACGCACATCTGTGAGGAAGCGTAGCTTGGTTTAAACTAGAGTTAATTATACTCGGACCTCCGAGTATAGATTAATCTAAATAAACGATCCAAATAATGTTTTTGGGTTAAAATGAGAACTGCTATTTTTGTTTTATGTTTCTGACTTCCTCTAAATGTAATATTCTAAGTTAGGAATCTGCCAACCAGCCGTTGGCAGAATTCCATTGCTATGCATGTCGCTCATTGGCTAAAAGATGCTGCTCTCAGCCAATAGGAGTCATACGTCTCTATGGACCATGGTCGTAAATGTATGTAGCCATTGGTGTACCTTAAACCAAGGTCGAGGAAGTGTTCAAACCTCTAACAGACATCGCATCTGTTAGCGTAACAAGTGACTGTAGCGTGTAACCCCGTTACACAGTATCCTGGATGCTCATCTTCGACATGGCGGTGGTACAATTCAGGGTGTCGATGGCTTGATGTATTCGAGTAACTTCACGCTCAGGCTGCTGTGGGTTTGAAGTACCTTGGGGTGTCTTGGCCTCGCCAAGCTCTCCGGGATACGGTCACCAGGGGCACTTCAGGGTCTCCCTTCGTCAGACTAGGTCGGGGCAGGACTGAGTACTGCACACCTCCGGCCAGTTGAGGTCAAACGTGACCAGGCATCCGTACTCCACATCTCTTCCATCATGCTCGGGCGTTCCACAGGTACGCCATCCTGGATCTACCCTTTCCCCCCCACTGTTGCTCTCCCTGGATCGGCGCCGGGACCAGCTGCGCGGGTACACTCCGAAATTTCAAGTCGCCTCGTGTCAACCGCCCCGCTGGCTACGGACTGACACTGAGGAAAACACCATCGAAGTGTCAGACCATGGGCAGACATCCACAAGCGCGCAGCCATCCCGGACGGTCGGGCATTCCGAATCGAACGGACGCCGTTCGTCTTCCCAAATTGGCGAGCGCATTAAGTACGATCTCCATTCCAACTGTCGGATGCAAATCCATTCTCCGAGAAAGGCAACCACGCTCAAAACGCAAAATCCTCTCGCTCCAGCAACTGATGAGCGACGCAGACTGCAACGCGGGCCAGGCGTCTGATGGACACGTCCCTGCACGCGCCACCGACCAACTCCCGGACGCGCCTCCCACTGGAGGGGGTGCTCCGGGCCGGCTGGCGGGCAGGGCGACCGCGGCGCAACTTCTAGCCATGCGGACACGCAGGACGCGCGCCAGGCTTCGCCTGATAGGCATCAAGGTGACGCCAACGCGCCTGACGACCCGGCAACCAAGTTGAAGGCTCTGGTGGTCAAGGTTGCAGACGCCGACGCACCTCGGCACGACAACGGCAACGTGGACGCGGTCGGCAGCAAGGGCGACGGCGACACTGAAGGCAAGGCGAAGGGCACGGCCGGCTCTGTGGTCACGGCGGTTGGCAAGATGGGGGCCTTCGCGGGTACTTCGTGCACGTGTCGCAGCGCTAGCGGCGAGCGCCTCCCTGACAGAGGCAAGGGAGTTTTCGGTCATGCACCTCAGGTGCCTCTGCACGTGAATTTCCGGACGAAAATGGAACCACTCTCATCACCGGCTGCCAAGTACGAATTTCAGGGCAGGCTGAGCCTTCAGGATTCACGCTCGCGTGCAGCGCAGGCCTCCCATCCGGAATTGGCGGGTCAACCACCTCCAGCACGTTTTGCGATCTGTTCAGACCTCAACCTCACCTTCGTCCGTGTTCCGGCTCGGATCTTCGATTGCTACGAGGAGTGCTTCCTGCGCGACGGCTTTGGGGCATCGAGGCGCTCTGGACCGTGGAAAGTCTCACAGACAGGAGCTGATTGACTTCCTGGACCCGGGCATGGAGCTCCACCACACCGTGTTACGTCTGCGGCCTTCCGACGTGGGGCATTCCATCTCCGAGCTCCATGGGCTCCTGAATAGCATCACGGCCGAGCACGAACTCGCCTCACTCCTGCCGTGTTACGACCTCCACGGCCTCGCGCGGAAGATATTCGGGACAACGTCGCTATTGAAGGCCGTGCTGCGTCGACTTCGGGAAGCCCGACGCCAGCTTCGCTCAAATGGGCAAA
>NW_009258190.1:0-3053 GCF_000149755.1 Phytophthora sojae
AGCCGGGCAAGTACGAGATGGAGATCGTCGCGACCGACTCCATGGACGACGAGGTGTCGTGCGTCGGGTGCGTCGCCATCCTCGACCAGTACCGACCGCGGTACGGATCTGCAGGGTCCTGCCCCGACACTTCGAGTGCCCCGAAGAAAGTGTCGAAGCCGATGACGAAGGACGAGCTGGACAACTGCAAGAAGATCGAGGCGGGGTATATGAAGCACACGGAGAACGCCAATGTTGTCAACAACCCCAGCAGTGGGGAGCTCTGCTACAAGACCACCGACCGATTCTCAATGGTGAAGCTGTTCCGAGAGAGCGAGAAGAGCTGCGCGAGCTTGACCAGCACCTGCTTCGACGACGCAACGTTCGGGCTGAACTTGGCCAACCTCCGCACGAATCCGTTCACCACCGACACGCTGCAGAGCTCGAGCGCGGATTTGGACGCGGTACTGAGCCAGCAGTGCACGTGGTGTTGCCGGAAGACCAGGAAACTCAAGGAGCAGTTCAAGGCGTACACTTGTCCGACATACTACAGCAGTAACCCGGCACAACCGATAACCTGCGAAGGTGACGACACCGTCCGAAACACTTGCTCCATGAACGTGTGCCTTGAGGCAAAAGGTACTCACATCGTCACAGCTTCCGTCGTCGTCAAGTCCACCGTCCAGACAGCGTCCACTAACGTGCTCAACGCGCTGCCCAAGAAGCCCGACGGCAGCGACGTTACCAAGCACGTCTACTACAGCATCCCCTGCACCAGCTTCAGCGCCACGGACACCAACTGCCGCTACACGGCCAAGCTCTCGCAGCTGCTCGACGTCCGGAGGGCCTTCACCACGACGCTCCCGACCCCGCCCACGACCCTCGACGTCAAGGACTTCGTCTTCTGGCGCTACAACGTCAACGGCAAGAGCTTCGTCAGGTGGGACCCGCTCGCCGACACCGCCATCACGTTCACGGACCCGACCACGACCATCGTGCTGGAGGCCTGGACGGCGTGCGGCATGGCCTACACCACCACCTTCACCGTCAACCTGTATCTGCACAGCACGCTGGCGTGCTCCAAGTTCCCTGCGATGTGGAAGGTGGTGGAGAAGCCCGGCGTGCAGGGCTCCGAGGGAACCTACTGCGCGTACGGAGGCAGCGACTTCGCCGTCCTGAAGCTCGACATGGTCGTCGCGGACGTGCTGCAGCAGAGCGACACCACCGTCACGGGATCGTACACGGGCGTCACGTGCAGCATGATGGTCAAGCCGACGGGCGGCACCGACACGAGCGTCGTCAAGGTGCTGGAGGACTCGTCGGCCGCCACTATCAGCAAGTACTACGGCGTGGAGCTCGTGAACAATCCCAGCACGGCGCAGAAGACGACGGGGGTCGTCCGCTGCACGTTTACGCGTACTCCGCGCACGAACCTTCTCGCTTTGGCGTCGGAAGCTGTTGGTACGGACGCCAACTCGATCGAGTGCAGTCACACGTTCACAATCACGGACTGCGATAAGCCCGAGCTGAACCTTGGATCCGATGTGTGTGCGGACAAGTGCGCTGGGGACTCAGCTCCAGGAGTACTCGAGGCTTGCGGCGGCTCCATTGTGACGGCGACCGCTACGAAAACGCTGTTGAAGCTGGCGACTACACCGACGTGTTGCACCAAGTGCTCGCAGGCTCTGACGTGTAATACGGTTGGCTCATCAGACGTCAAGCGCTGCGAACCCCCACCAGGGTCGCTATTGCTGGCGGAGATGGATGACGCTGATGATTATCAGAGCGTTGCATTCGGGGCCTTGCCCGTGCTTATTGTGGCGTGTGCACTGGTTGCTGCCGTGGCTCTAGTCGTCGCCAAACGCCGTGCGGATGCTGCTGCTGAGTCGCAGGATGTGTACTATCCTCTGATGGAGTAAAGGTCAACTACCTACTGCAACGATTTCTTTTCAGAGGCGAGCAAGGAAGAGGAAGTGGTGCAGTTAAACACGCTCATACGATAATACCCTGTTTAGTCCAGCAGTTCTTCGCCACCCTCGTGCTCTTTGAGTCGAATGCCATGCCATACACGATCCTGGGCCACCCCCCGGCGGACTGCCGTTCACCGCAGGACGCACTACCTTTCGCCAATCGCGATCTTTTGCTCGCGACCCTTTACGAGGACAGCCAACCGTTGTTTTGATGCGCATCAAGCTATCGTGGTCGCTACCCACTTGGCCTTTGGATTTGCCAGCGTCAAGGTCTCTGCTCGCTCGGGCCATGCGTCTGGCCACCGCTCTGCTCGCGCTGGCGTCGACGTGCTGCGCGCTCGATGGGGTTCTAGGTGCACAGGAGCTCAACGGAACGCAGCAGCGCGTACTGACAGCCAACGTCGACCCGGTCTGCTTCTGGCAGGAGGGCATGTCGTGCGACCTGACGGGGGCCCTCAACGACCTGCGCCTCGGGGTGGAGGAGAGGTGCGAGCTCCCGGTGCCGGACCCGCTCGACTACACGGACGACTGCCCCGATTTGACGCCGCAGATCGCGTCCGTGCAGCTCACGGCCTCCAAAATGGGGAGCACCAAGTCGATCTCCTCCAAGAAGATCACCTGGTCACAGTACACGGACAACCCTGCGCTGCTGCAGAGCGAGATCCTCTTCGACGAGCCGGGCAAGTACGAGATGGAGATCGTCGCGACCGACTCCATGGACGACGAGGTGTCGTGCGTCGGGTGCGTCGCCATCCTCGACCAGTACCGACCGCGGTACGGATCTGCAGGGTCCTGCCCCGACACTTCGAGTGCCCCGAAGAAAGTGTCGAAGCCGATGACGAAGGACGAGCTGGACAACTGCAAGAAGATCGAGGCGGGGTATATGAAGCACACGGAGAACGCCAATGTTGTCAACAACCCCAGCAGTGGGGAGCTCTGCTACAAGACCACCGACCGATTCTCAATGGTGAAGCTGTTCCGAGAGAGCGAGAAGAGCTGCGCGAGCTTGACCAGCACCTGCTTCGACGACGCAACGTTCGGGCTGAACTTGGCCAACCTCCGCACGAATCCGTTCACCACCGACACGCTGCAGAGCTCGAGCGC
>NW_009258191.1:0-2739 GCF_000149755.1 Phytophthora sojae
GCCTCCTCCCCAGCCGCCACAGCCAATACCTATTCCACCCCAGGGGCCCCAGCCTCCTCCCCAGCCTCCGCACTGCTCCTTCTTGGATCCACTCGGGGTGTTCGCAGCACCAGCAGCCGGGGCCACCTCGGCCGGCTTGTCCACCGAGCGCAGGGCAGGCTGGTCGGCAGCAGAAACGCCCGCGACAGCGACGGCAGCGACGACGGCGAGTGCAGCGAGCTTCATGGTCTTGACGATGCGCTTGTCCTCGTCCAGGCAAGTTGCGTTGTGGACGATTGGAGACCGAGCTGCAGGTATTGATCTACCACTTGGTCGACTTTCTTGGAGATCTCTCATGGATCCACTTCCATCGTAGTTGCCAGTCAATCCGCTTCAACGTGAAGCTTTCAGCTAGTTAATAAATTTCCATTTACTTGCTCAGTAATATCGTCCGTAGCGAGCTCTGCGTAGTAAACCGTTATTTCCTGCTGACGGATTTCCCTACCTCCTGTAGTGACGTCAAATTGAGTATCTCAGTTTTCCCAACGGCAGCACGATGCTCTTCTTTTGAACGAGTTGGATCGATGGCGCTAAAATAGGAATGTAGGTACTCGTCAGATTAAACTGGCATCTCGTCTACGCGTGTCTTGTAACAAATTCAAATTCAAAATACGGAACATCAGCGGAATTATCTCTTCAGGTCGAGGGATGTTAAAGAGGACTTGAAGCTTTCCAAGGTCTCTTCAGCTTCGATCGACTTCAAATGAGCTTACCAAAACGGATGGGTTGGAAATATGAACAAAAAAGTGAATAATGACTACAAAGCAAGGATTGAAATGCATGGGACATCAGTCATTAGCTCAGTGTTCTGAAAGCAAACGCATCGGTTGGCGACAAATGCACACTAGTGCAAACGGAATCACAGCTAGCGGACTTGTCAACAACAAATTGTTTGTGTTAACTGGTTGTTGTAGAACTCATGCCGATAATAACCCGAATAGTACTGTAGCAAGCGCTAAACTTTTCGAGCACTTCAGTGTTCTGGAGAATGGATCTAAGCTTGAGAGTCGGGAAAGCTTCACCTGGTCGATGCTTGTTGTCACCGTTTACCATCCCCATCCCCAGCCACCCCACGGACGACCCCAGCCTCCGCCCCAGCCTCCTCCCCAGCCGCCACAGCCAATACCCATTCCACCCCAGGGGCCCCAGCCTCCTCCCCAGCCTCCGCACTGCTCCTTCTTGGATCCACTCGGGGTGTTCGCAGCACCAGCAGCCGGGGCCACCTCGGCCGGCTTGTCCACCGAGCGCAGGGCAGGCTGGTCGGCAGCAGAAACGCCCGCGACAGCGACGGCAGCGACGACGGCGAGAGCAGCGAGCTTCATGGTCTTGACGATGCGCTTGTCCTCGTCCAGGCAAGTTGCGTTGTGGACGATTGGAGACCGAGCTGCAGGTATTGATCTACCACTTGGTCGACTTTCTTGGAGATCTCTCATGGATCCACTTCCATCGTAGTTGCCAGTCAATCCGCTTCAACGTGAAGCTTTCAGCTAGTTAATAAATTTCCATTTACTTGCTCAGTAATATCGTCCGTAGCGAGCTCTGCGTAGTAAACCGTTATTTCCTGCTGACGGATTTCCCTACCTCCTGTAGTGACGTCAAATTGAGTATCTCAGTTTTCCCAACGGCAGCACGATGCTCTTCTTTTGAACGAGTTGGATCGATGGCGCTAAAATAGGAATGTAGGTACTCGTCAGATTAAACTGGCATCTCGTCTACGCGTGTCTTGTAACAAATTCAAATTCAAAATACGGAACATCAGCGGAATTATCTCTTCAGGTCGAGGGATGTTAAAGAGGACTTGAAGCTTTCCCAGGTCTCTTCAGCTTCGATCGACTTCAAATGAGCTTACCAAAACGGATGGGTTGGAAATATGAACAAAAAAGTGAATAATGACTACAAAGCAAGGATTGAAATGCATGGGACATCTGTCATTAGCTCAGTGTTCTGAAAGCAAACGCATCGGTTGGCGACAAATGCACACTAGTGCAAACGGAATCACAGCTAGCGGACTTGTCAACAACAAATTGTTTGTGTTAACTGGTTGTTGTAGAACTCATGCCGATAATAACCCGAATAGTACTGTAGCAAGCGCTAAACTTTTCGAGCACTTCAGTGTTCTGGAGAATGGATCTAAGCTTGAGAGTCGGGAAAGCTTCACCTGGTCGATGCTTGTTGTCACCGTTTACCATCCCCATCCCCAGCCACCCCACGGACGACCCCAGCCTCCGCCCCAGCCTCCTCCCCAGCCGCCACAGCCAATACCTATTCCACCCCAGGGGCCCCAGCCTCCTCCCCAGCCTCCGCACTGCTCCTTCTTGGATCCACTCGGGGTGTTCGCAGCACCAGCAGCCGGGGCCACCTCGGCCGGCTTGTCCACCGAGCGCAGGGCAGGCTGGTCGGCAGCAGAAACGCCCGCGACAGCGACGGCAGCGACGACGGCGAGTGCAGCGAGCTTCATGGTCTTGACGATGCGCTTGTCCTCGTCCAGGCAAGTTGCGTTGTGGACGATTGGAGACCGAGCTGCAGGTATTGATCTACCACTTGGTCGACTTTCTTGGAGATCTCTCATGGATCCACTTCCATCGTAGTTGCCAGTCAATCCGCTTCAACGTGAAGCTTTCAGCTAGTTAATAATTTCCATTTACTTGCTCAGTAATATCGTCCGTAGCGAGCTCTGCGTAGTAAACCGTTATTTCCTGC
>NW_009258192.1:0-2425 GCF_000149755.1 Phytophthora sojae
ACCTCTTCTCCGCCAGTATTTTGTCGGTTATCGGCGTCAAGAACTCGTCGCTCCAGCAGGTGACGACCATGAACGCGTTCGTGGCGCTTTTGGCTTTGCCTGGTTACTACGTGGCCATCTACTTCATCAACAGTCTGGGCCGCAAGAAGATGGCGCTGCAGGGTTTCTTCTTCATGGGCGTCCTCTGTTTGATCCTGGCCATCTTCTGGGACGACCTGCAGGACCAGACTGTGCTCTTCATCGTGCTGTACGGCCTGACGCTATTCTTCGCCAACTTCGGCCCCAACACGGCGACGTTCGTGCTGCCGACGGAGATGTACCCGACTCCGATCCGTTCGACGTGCCACGGCATCTCGGCCGCTTGTGGCAAGGCTGGTGCGGCCATCGGTTCGTTCGGCTTCTCCATCTGGGTGTCGAACGAGAGCTTCGGGTATGATGGTGCCTTCTACACGTTCTGCGCCATCGCCTTCGTGTCGATCCCGTTGACGTGGTTCTGCGTGTTCGACAACGATGTGCCGATCGAGGAGATGGACGCCGAGTTCTACCGCAAGCTGCACGGCGAGGACGTGTTCACGCGCGATTTCTTTGCCGTGATGGGCGCTGATTCGGAGAAGGGGGTGAGCTACAAGGTCAACTGGACGCCGAATGCTTAAGCGTACATGTAGAGATCCGTAAAGTTGCTATCAATTCCATTCTGAGCTTAGAGGTGAATGGCAAAACCTAATTCATCGCGCTCTTACTGCAATTTTGACCTGTACAGTCTGTACAAGTACTGTAGGTAAAGTCTGAGTGCAGCACCCGACGAAGCCAAGAATCAGCGAGCGGATCCGTATGAGGACAACTTTGGCTGCCCAACGTGACTCCGGCGAGTGACGGCCGAGATACCGAGTGCCCGAGTTGCCTTGACTATCGCTGCCGGCGGTGTCAAGTGAATCTAAGATTCATTTGGAGATGCGCCGCTCTGTCATAGAACGGGCGGATGTTAGATTGGGTGTGCGTGCACGGCGTATTTTGGGCTGGTCTCAGCTGAGGCAGGCGACAGTGCTCGCACCTTAATAAGGCGGGCGGGGCTGCGCGTTAATCGCTTATCGTATGGTGTTGCAGTTGCATGAGCACGCTTCCCTGCTGAGGAGGCATTGTTCCAGCTTACAGCCCAGCGGCACGCGTGACGATGTCCATGCGAATAATGTAGCGCCATAGAGCACTGGTCTCCGAGCGGCCAGCACCTGAGACGAGCGCATTTGCGCAAGATTCAAACCACAGACAATTCGTATCTACCGCGATCAGCGTGATAACTGTATCTCAGACGGCCGCAAAGGCGGCAAAGAGCGTGTAGCCGCCCGCCGAAACTTGCTACACTTGCTGCCAAACGCTTTCCGAAAGCGCTCGTACAGTAGCTACACTACGCAGCGCCTCGGACCCAATACTGTAAGGCGCTAATGCACGAATAAAGAACCCACCTCATCCTCTAGTCGCGAGTTCAGACTTAAGAAAACTTGACTGGTGCAGCCATTTCCAGGTGTACGCACGCGTACCGCCAGTTTTTTGAAACTGGCATTAAAATGCGCTGAAGCGAGAGACCACCAGTCGAATCGCTGCTGCATGACGCACATCGGATCCCGTTTGCAGCCGCACTGTCACGTTCGGTTCGCTCCAAAGTGGACAGGGTTGGTCTCCGCTGTCAGATCATCCCGGTCAGCTTATTTCGGGTCCCGACCCAAAATAAAAAGTGCACCTCGTTTGTGAGCAGGGCCAGTCAAGGCGCGACTGACAAGTTGCTGGAAGCTCGACCCTACGGTACCCGCAGTACCTGCACCTCGGATCCGAGTCGCAACGCTCACTTCATTCTGCATTTCGCCGGCTCCAGCCCAACCGACCACTTCAACTCCAGTCACCTCAAACCAAGCAAGACCCCAGTCATGAACAAGTACCTGGTGCGAGGCCTCGGCTTCTTCAACGATGCCTACGACCTCTTCGTCATGAACATCATCAACGTCGTGCTCACCGAGCAGTACGGCAAGCACGTGTACACGTCGTACGTCAAGTCGTGGGTGTCCGCCGCTGCTATCATCGGCGCTGTCATCGGCCAGCTGCTGTTCGGCTTTTTGGGCGACGTCTTCGGTCGCAAGGTCAACATGATCGCTACGTGTGTGCTGCTGATCGTCGGCAGCATTCTGTGTACCGTTGCGTACGGAGGTGATGGCAGTGCGACGCTGTGGTTCCTGGTGGTGGCGCGTGTCATCTTGGGCATTGGTATCGGCGGTGAATACCCGCTGGCCGCTTCGTCGTCTGCTGAAGACTCGACGTCGAGTGCAGAGCGCAACACTCGGGTTGCCACTACGTTCTCGCTGCAGGGAGTGGGTCAGGTGGTGGCTGCTTTGCTCGGTAACCTGCTTGTGGAGGCGCTTGCTGATGGAAAGTCGGG
>NW_009258193.1:0-2407 GCF_000149755.1 Phytophthora sojae
AAATCCCCATGTGCTCTCGAGGATAAATCCTAACGGTCCATGACGAGTACTCTCTCGGAAGAGACCCCCATGAGCAATATCATCAACTCTGTGCATTTTGATAACGTCAGTGTTGGTAACATACAAATGAATGCTTGGATGAGCGAGTCGATGTAAAGTACCGATGGAAAGCTTCCCATTCTACTGCGCCCTCTCTTTTGGTGCCTCCACAGCGAAGTTTTGGCAACGTGGAAACATTCTTGCGCCTGCTTTGTTACTGTAATTGGCATCAACCGATGGACTTCACTTACCTAGCAAGAACAAAAACTGCATCCGCTTTTGACGTTGGAAACGCTAATGTCGATTAAAGGGTTAAGAGTTAAAATGAACGCATTCCATCGGTTTGGACTCCGATCTTCAGGACTGCGCGAGCCGTTCAGACATCTTCAGCACGATCACGGTAAGCTGGGACAACTTCACCAGCACACACATTGAAGCTTGGTCGGCGCTTACGACGCAGGCGCAGCAGCCATGGGAACCGCAGCAGCAGCACCCGCAGGGGCGAAAGCCGATACCGCAGCAGGAAGCGCCGCGCCCAGCAGTCCCGTCGCAGAAGTGGCCACCCCACCAATGTCGCCGCTCGTCGCCGCCTTGACGAGATTCCCGACATTGGAGAGCACCGACGGGTTCGAGATGAGGCCCGACAGCATACCGAAGAGGTCCTCCGTCGACATGGCGGCGACAGCCGGATCCACCGAGCCCGGGTTGCGGGCCATGAGCTCCTTGAGCTGCTTGGCGACCTGCATGCGCTCGTCCGGGGACGTCATGATGCTCGGTTGGTTGGCCGCAAAGACGAACGACACGAGGCAGACCAGCGCCAGAGCGATCGCGACAATGGACATCTTCATGGTGGTGGTCGCGGAGAGGGGGTCGGCTTGGGTGCTTGGAGTCCGAGAGAGGAATGAGCCTCAGCATGCTCGCTTCCGACGATAAGTTATCGTCGATAACGAGATCGAGGAAAACCCGGAGAACTGTCAGCGTGGAAATCCCCATGTGCTCTCGAGGATAAATCCTAACGGTCCATGACGAGTACTCTCTCGGAAGAGACCCCCATGAGCAATAGCATCAACTCTGTGCATTTTGATAACGTCAGTGTTGCTAACGTACAAATGAATGCTTGGATGAGCGAGTCGATGTAAAGTACCGATGGAAAGCTTCCCATTCTACTGCGCCCTCTCTTTTGGTGCCTCCACAGCGAAGTTTTGGCAACGTGGAAACATTCTTGCGCCTGCTTTGTTACTGTAATTGGCATCAACCGATGGACTTCACTTACCTAGCAAGAACAAAAACTGCATCCGCTTTTGACGTTGGAAACGCTAATGTCGATTAAAGGGTTAAGAGTTAAAATGAACGCATTCCATCGGTTTGGACTCCGATCTTCAGGACTGCGCGAGCCGTTCAGACATCTTCAGCACGATCACGGTAAGCTGGGACAACTTCACCAGCACACACATTGAAGCTTGGTCGGCGCTTACGACGCAGGCGCAGCAGCCATGGGAACCGCAGCAGCAGCACCCGCAGGGGCGAAAGCCGATACCGCAGCAGGAAGCGCCGCGCCCAGCAGTCCCGTCGCAGAAGTGGCCACCCCACCAATGTCGCCGCTCGTCGCCGCCTTGACGAGATTCCCGACATTGGAGAGCACCGACGGGTTCGAGATGAGGCCCGACAGCATACCGAAGAGGTCCTCCGTCGACATGGCGGCGACAGCCGTATCCACCGAGCCCGGGTTGCGGGCCATGAGCTCCTTGAGCTGCTTGGCGACCTGCATGCGCTCGTCCGGGGACGTCATGATGCTCGGTTGGTTGGCCGCAAAGACGAACGACACGAGGCAGACCAGCGCCAGAGCGATCGCGACAATGGACATCTTCATGGTGGTGGTCGCGGAGAGGGGGTCGGCTTGGGTGCTTGGAGTCCGAGAGAGGAATGAGCCTCAGCATGCTCGCTTCCGACGATAAGTTATCGTCGATAACGAGATCGAGGAAAACCCGGAGAACTGTCAGCGTGGAAATCCCCATGTGCTCTCGAGGATAAATCCTAACGGTCCATGACGAGTACTCTCTCGGAAGAGACCCCCATGAGCAATATCATCAACTCTGTGCATTTTGATAACGTCAGTGTTGGTAACATACAAATGAATGCTTGGATGAGCGAGTCGATGTAAAGTACCGATGGAAAGCTTCCCATTCTACTGCGCCCTCTCTTTTGGTGCCTCCACAGCGAAGTTTTGGCAACGTGGAAACATTCTTGCGCCTGCTTTGTTACTGTAATTGGCATCAACCGATGGACTTCACTTACCTAGCAAGAACAAAAACTGCATCCGCTTTTGACGTTGGAAACGCTAATGTCGATTAAAGGGTTAAGAGTTAAA
>NW_009258194.1:0-2145 GCF_000149755.1 Phytophthora sojae
CTTTGTACGAATTCTCGTTAGTATAGTGGTTAGTATACCCGCCTGTCACGCGGGTGACCCGGGTTCAATTCCCGGACGGGAAGCTTCTTTTGCTGCCACCTGCTCCACTCGCTCTGCTTGCTCCTTTGCGCCCGTTGCACACTTCGCGCAGCTGCCCAGCCGTCCTGGACCCTGCCTGGCCGCTGCTTTGGTCCTGGGCGCGCTTGTCGCGGTCAGCACAACCGGTGGGAATCGACCGGGGACCCTAGGAGCATCGTCGGCGATGGTTTCTGCGGGAGTGTTCGGGCGCGGTGTGGCGCTCGCTGGGCGGTAGCAGGGTTTGTGTGGAGCGTGCCTGGGTGTTGGCAATCGCCATACGAGTTGGATTGACGCTGTACCGAAGGCGACGAGTGGTCGTGCGCGGCAGGCTGTAGCGCGTTCCGTACGAACGCTGTCGGCCCGTGCGAGCGATGTCGGCGTAGCGGGGACGGTCTGTGAGCGGTCCGATGTGTGTTAGTGTGTGTGTGAGGTGTTTTGTTGTTGTAAATGGTTGTTTTTGGTTGCGACGCGGTGAGGGTGTTGTTCTTTGTACGAATTCTCGTTAGTATAGTGGTTAGTATACCCGCCTGTCACGCGGGTGACCCGGGTTCAATTCCCGGACGGGAAGCTTCTTTTGCTGCCACCTGCTCCACTCGCTCTGCTTGCTCCTTTGCGCCCGTTGCACACTTCGCGCAGCTGCCCAGCCGTCCTGGACCCTGCCTGGCCGCTGCTTTGGTCCTGGGCGCGCTTGTCGCGGTCAGCACAACCGGTGGGAATCGACCGGGGACCCTAGGAGCATCGTCGGCGATGGTTTCTGCGGGAGTGTTCGGGCGCGGTGTGGCGCTCGCTGGGCGGTAGCAGGGTCTGTGTGGAGCGTGCCTGGGTGTTGGCAATCGCCATACGAGTTGGATTGACGCTGTACCGAAGGCGACGAGTGGTCGTGCGCGGCAGGCTGTAGCGCGTTCCGTACGAACGCTGTCGGCCCGTGCGAGCGATGTCGGCGTGGCGGGGACGGTCTGTGAGCGGTCCGATGTGTGGAAGTGTGTGTGAGGTGTTTTGTTGTTGTGAATGGTTGTTTTTGGTTGCAACGCGGTGAGGGTGTTGTTCTTTGTACGAATTCTCGTTAGTATAGTGGTTAGTATACCCGCCTGTCACGCGGGTGACCCGGGTTCAATTCCCGGACGGGAAGCTTCTTTTGCTGCCACCTGCTCCACTCGCTCTGCTTGCTCCTTTGCGCCCGTTGCACACTTCGCGCAGCTGCCCAGCCGTCCTGGACCCTGCCTGGCCGCTGCTTTGGTCCTGGGCGCGCTTGTCGCGGTCAGCACAACCGGTGGGAATCGACCGGGGACCCTAGGAGCATCGTCGGCGATGGTTTCTGCGGGAGTGTTCGGGCGCGGTGTGGCGCTCGCTGGGCGGTAGCAGGGTCTGTGTGGAGCGTGCCTGGGTGTTGGCAATCGCCATACGAGTTGGATTGACGCTGTACCGAAGGCGACGAGTGGTCGTGCGCGGCAGGCTGTAGCGCGTTCCGTACGAACTCTGTCGGCCCGTGCGAGCGATGTCGGCGTGGCGGGGACGGTCTGTGAGCGGTCCGATGTGTGGTAGTGTGTGTGAGGTGTTTTGTTGTTGTGAATGGTTGTTTTTGGTTGCGACGCGGTGAGGGTGTTGTTCTTTGTACGAATTCTCGTTAGTATAGTGGTTAGTATACCCGCTTGTGTGGAGTAGCGCCCTCGCAGAAATCTCGCGAATGCGATCTCGCACAAACCCGGCGCGTTTGGATAGCGGTCGCGCCGAACAAATTATTCCCGGTTGTTGGAGTAGCGGATCTTCGAAATACAGGCCCAAGTCTTCGCAGGCTTCGGAGTTGGGGGTTCTTGTGTTGACGCTTGTTCCTTGTCGTAGGGCGTCGAGCCTTGGGCGTGCGGCGTTATCGGGCCGGCGTTTCCTCGGTGTTCCCGTCGGGCGTGCGGCGTTATCGGGCCGGCGTTTCCTGGGGCTTGTGTGGCGTTATCGGGCCTACAGGGGGTCTTGTGCACGGCGGTTATCAGGCCAGTGCGGTCCTTCGCCTAGGCAGCGCGTTATCGGGCGCCCACCTAAACGGTATACGTTTAACGTGCCTTTGTTCCAGCA
>NW_009258195.1:0-2122 GCF_000149755.1 Phytophthora sojae
TCTTACCCAAATGCCCTCCTAGCTCGATAAAACCAACAAATACAGAGTATACAAACACTACAACTAGCCGTCACTTATTCTTTTGGACCCTTGGACGGTGGGTCACACACACACTAGGCTCACTCGAGTCTGAAATTCAGGGACCTAGCTCCCCTGAGACTCACACAAACGCGCACCACCTCCAATAAAGGAGGAAAATACAATCACTATCAGTTACCTTTCCCTTCACACAAGCAGTCAATACAAAATCCTGGAGGCGACTACCTAGCACCCCAGAATACCCTCTGGAATAATATGAAATGGGCTACCACGAGCACAGCAAGTGACCCAACTAGGATATGGAATAGATGGATCACCCCAGGAAGCTCAAGGCTGTCGCTGGTCACCACCTAACTGGACTTGAGTTTTGATGGAGCCCACACAGACGGCTGTCCTTCGCCGTTGATGTCCCGCGGTCGTAGTCTCGGGTCCTCCGGATTTCCGTCGGCAGGCTTAGCCGAAGTCACTTGCGCAGTACAGGGTAAAAGAAACTCTGTTTGGTTTTTATCAGCTACTTCTCTCTCTCTCTCTCTTCTTCGGGCAAATAGCTTCTGTTCACTATGCTTGGGATCAAAATGTCTTGTCTTGAGTATACCTTGGGATCAGCGGTCCAAACTTGCGATCGGCTTGCGAATCCATTGTCGCACGGCGTCGAAAGTGCCAATAGTGGGTCCTTAGACTTGGTTTAGTATGGTGCAGGACTCCCTCTCGACTCCTCGAAAGTATCCAGTCTGTGCATCCATGACGGTTCTTCAAGGTCACGCATCATTTTGATTGCAGACTGGCTTCGAACTGACTCGAATCCCTGAAAACCAAGTGACACTCAGGGTCATCTTCTGAAATCCTGGGAATTCTGAGGAATCATGGGGAACTGTGGGGATTCTTGGGTGTTGGCTCGGGAAACACTTAAGTTCAGTATAGAGAGTCTGGATTTATGGTCCAAACCCAGAGAATCATCTTTGGAACTCTGGGTCACCTGTACTCAGGGAGGTGAACTCTGGGTCATCGTGCGGCACTCTGGGTTTCCGTGCAGCACTCTGGGTAACAAGTCTGCTACATTGCAGGCCTGCGTGCATCTCCACAAAGCCACACTTTTAGCGGGTTTAGCGGCCTCCTGCGCATGATCACGGTGGTAGTGGGTTGATTCTCAGGGTAATTTGATCCTCTGGGGCACTCTGAGCCACTGCAAGATGAGGTGTACTCTGGGATACATTCTCCAGAGACACTTTCCGCTAGACTTTAGGCACTCATCGTAAGGGAAAGTCCGCGGCTGGACTGAGTGTTCTCTGAAATTCTGGGCGTGCACTCCCAGGATTCACACTTCCAGCCGGTTGGGCCCATCTGCGGTCAGACGCTGGATTCATCCCGAGAAATCACTTCTCTCCCACAGTCGCCATCCATGTCACACGGGTACAGCCGCGCCGTATCCAAGTCATCCACCAATCAGCATCCGATACAAACTCCAGGTCACAGAGGTGACGGCACATCGTCGGCAATTTTCTGGGGACCGCCTCGTGTCAATGCCGTGGGGCGCGGTAACATCAAGCACATATATATATTGCAATCAATCACGTTTACACATGCAACATAAAACGCGTTTTGGGTATATCAACTGATTATACGGCTTTATGTACCCAAATCGCGTTTCATGATTTGGGGGCAAACATGAACCTCGGCACTTACAACAGCATTGTAATTCCGCTTCACGGCCTTTGACGCCGAAACTTTGTTAAACTTCTAATGCAACCTATATGAACACTTGAGCCAATTTTGAGAATGATAGCATTACTCCTTCAAGCCCCCTCCGTAACGACCATGCGGTCTGTTAGGGGTCATTACGTGTTACGTAGTCCCCCTCACCAGCATGCAGGTAAAGAACTGGCAATACAAAAATAGTAAACTGGCAGTACAAAACTAGATACGTGCCTGGTTGACCTATTAGTACTGAAAGTGAGGGAGCTTAAACAAATGTAATAATATTCTGTTACTATTTGTAAATTACGTTACTTGATACTTGTTATACAACTTTAATTTCACCATGCCTCTTGTGGCCATATCCGATTATTAGCCGCCCTGCACAGTT
>NW_009258196.1:0-2035 GCF_000149755.1 Phytophthora sojae
AGGATCCCCGCCGTGCTGTTCTTCAATGGGACTTGCTCCGGATTGAACGCCTTGAGATAGAAACCAGGATGGTGTCGTGGGAGTCAGGAACCTATGTATACCATCGTTCATTCTCCAATTCGCGAAGCGCAGCACACACCTCTCGTCTCCCGAATCACATCAAAAATGAAGTTCGCTGCTGGCCTTGTTCTTGCGGCTCTCGCCGTCACCGCCGCCAACGCCGGCAACCCGGCCTACCTCCGCTCGTCGGACGATGCCAGCGCCAGCGAGGACTTCGACTTCTCGGCCTCGGACTCGCTCGACGCCAGTGGCAGCGACGCCTGCCCGGACGAGTGCCCGGACAAGTACGAGCCCGTTAGGGACGGGGATTACCAGTACCCGAACGAGTGCTACATGCGCATGGCCCAGTGCCTCACGAACGACGTGAACAACCTGTTCGTCAGAGACAGCACCGACGGCAGCCGCTGGACGTTCACCGTGGAGTCGCTTTTTGGCAGCAGCGGCAGTGGCGTGGAAAAACTTGATCAATTCGCTGACGTCTTAGGGAAGATGATGAGTTCATCAGGCAGCGACGACCTCTCGTGGCTTTTTGACAGCGACTCGGAGTCCGGTAGCGAGGACCCCACCCTCGTGAAGGGCAAGGGC
The DNA here is from genome assembly GCF_000149755.1 of Phytophthora sojae. Classification (NCBI taxonomy): domain Eukaryota; phylum Oomycota; class Peronosporomycetes; order Peronosporales; family Peronosporaceae; genus Phytophthora; species Phytophthora sojae. Next base: position 646 of record NW_009258196.1, read on the forward strand.
GGCGTCGCCACTAAGGGCAAGACCCCCATCTACGAGGACGACTCGGAGTCCGGCAGCGACGACGACGTCCTGGTGAAGGGCGTCAAGGAGCCCGCCACCAAGTCGTCCAAGTCGAGCAAGACTGAGAAGGCCACCAAGACGGGCACGACCACCGACCTAATTGACCAGCTCTTCGACGACGCCTCGGAGGACGGCATCATTGGCGACGAGTCCGATGAGGAGGACCCGACGCTGGTGAAGGGCGCCACCAAGGGCGGCGCTGCCACCAAGGGCAAGACCCCCATCTACGAGGACGACTCGGAGTCCGGCAGCGACGACGACGTCCTGGTGAAGGGCGGCAAGGAGCCCGCCACCAAGTCGTCCAAGTCGAGCAAGACTGGGAAGGCCACCAAGACGGGCACGACCACCGACCTAATTGACCAGCTCTTCGACGACGCCTCGGAGGACGGCATCATTGGCGACGAGTCCGATGAGGAGGACCCGACGCTGGTGAAGGGCGCCACCAAGGGCGGCGCTGCCACCAAGGGCAAGACCCCCCTGTACGAGGAGGATGACAGCGAGTCCGAGTCTGCTTCGGACGAGGACGACTACTTCCAGCAGGAGCAGCTCCAGACTTCCGTGGCCGAGAAGGCGGCGACCAAGAGCTCCAAGACTCTGCTGCTCTAAGCATAAGGTTCCTTTTTAAATGTACGTTTCGTCATAGACAAAATGTACGTTGGTCCCTGTTGACAAGAACTCGAAACTTCGTATTCCCCCACTGCATCAACTCTGTGTAGAATGGGCCGCCAAGACGAAGTGGCGGCCTTGCGTATGAACTCAATACCATTCATCTGCAAACAAACAAACTCACTCTCTGTCCCGCAATACCATGTGCACTTCTGCCAACCTCAACTCGATAATTTGACGCAATCAGTTCTCCTATTCATAGACTGCACCACTTAATCCGGTCCGTAGCTGCTCGAAAAGCTTCGTCAACTTCGCCACTTCATTCCAGAACGTGCCTCCTCGCGGCAAGCCGCTCGATGATGGAGGACCGCGCGACTTCCACGGCCACGGCGCCGCTGCAGCTGCCCATCCTGCCTCTGGACGGCAAGCTCCATTGGCGAGCTCTTCGACGACGCCTTGGGGGACGGCATCATTGGCGACGAGTCCGATGAGGAGGACCCGACGCTGGTGAAGGGTGCGAAGGCCATGAAAGCCCCAGTCGAGGCAGGTCCTGAGAAGACGCTTTCTGCCTCCAGGAGCACGAAGGTCACGGTTTAATGTAAATACATATATTGGTGTAGTTTGTAAAGGTTTTTGATTTTACAGTGTGTTAGATGTGGTGACATGCTACGTTATACATCGTCCCACGGTGAAGCGGTAAGGCTGACGTCCAGTGGACAAATGT